>NW_028300998.1:5000-305000 GCF_049000335.1 Polistes dominula | reverse complement strand
AGAGTTGAAAGATAAAAGAAAATATCGAAGAATATTGCGTAAAGCTAAATACCAAAGTTAAGGACGTACCAGCTTGAGGTAGCCACGAGAGTCGAGCATCAAATTTTCCGGTTTGAGATCTCGATAAACAATATTCAATGAGTGTAGATGATCTAAAGCCTCAACGACGCAACCTACCATGAATTGTGCCGTCGCGTCATCGAAGAATCTTCTTTTTTGTAGAGTCGTCCAGACATCTCCGCCCAGGCAGATCTCCATCAAGAAGTAGACGTATTTGGAATCTTTGTACGTTTGATAAAGTCTAGGAAAAGATGAAAATAATGATAATTGGATTGGTTAAAGTTTAGACAGGTTAAGACGTACTTGCATATGAAAGGAGAGTCGCAGGCTTGCATAATGTGTTTCTCATTGAGAACATGCTCTTGCTGTTGCTGATCAACCATAACCTTTTTCTTCAGCTTTTTAAGAGCAAAACTTTTGTCAGGATCGTTCTTTAAAGTGACCAACTCGACGCGTCCAAAGCCGCCAACGCCAAGCGTTCCTCTCGTTTCGAGATCAAACAAGGTCAGATTTGAGTATTCGTTCGTCCACTTTTTCGGTGTCAACGAACTCTTTTGTTTTTCGTATTCGGCGAGCCAATCCTTGTTGCGAATTTCTTCGAGACTGCCCAAATAATTGAGGAAGGACCTGGAAAAGGTGAGCCGTCAAAATTAGTCGTCAAGGAGTCAAATATTGACGTTAGAAATGTGAAAAAGAGACGACTACTAACGATCCGTCGAGGGTAAGACATTCGACGCCAGGCGCAAGGGCAATTGCGTTCGCGTGTCGACGATGTTCTCCCTCGTCGTCGTAAAGAGCCTTTTCCCCAAAGTACTGTCCTTTACCGAGAACTACTAATTCCTCCTCGCCGCCGTACTCGGTGTCCTTGGTTATTCTTACGTTTCCTCCGCTAATTATGAAAAACTTGTCGCCCTTTTCACCCTGCCGAACGATCCTTGCGCCCGCAGGAAAAAATTCCTACAAGCAAGCGAGGAAACCTTTCGATAAAGGAGATATCGAATTCGAATAGAGATAACGAGTCGATCGCGATTAGACAATTAAATATCTTTACCACGCGTATGAGGTCGGAGATCTTTGCGAGTATCTGATCTCTTGGTTCGGGTAGTTTTTGAAGAACGGAAACTTGCTGGAGGAAGCGAATGTTACCTTCGAGGCGTTCCTGGGCGCTTCTCATCATCACCATTAGAAAGACCGATCTATCCAGTACCCATACTTTACCAGGCTTCTTAACTAATCGCAAAATGGACAGAAAACATCATATATCAGAAATGAGAGGAGAGAACAAAATTGATATGGCTATTATTTGACTTACCTTCGATCGAACGAAGCCTCTTAGTGTTGTAAAGCAAGGCAATCTCTCCGAAGGCAACGCCAGGGCCAAAGGTTCGTTGGAACTTGCTACCTTGATATATGTCGAATTCTCCCTCCGCCGACACGTACAAATGAGATCCTGAAAAAAGGCGCATAGAAGATTGTTCAAATGAAAAATATTTTGTTCGAAGCGAGTCGAGGAATAGGCGCATATAATGATAGGCGCTCACCTATGTCTCCTTCGCGAATGACCATCGTATTGGGTGTCAACTGTTTTGGATACATGGCCGACACGAGAGCTTCCACCTGACTGTTTTCGAGATTACCAAGAAACTCGTTCTCCAAAATGGCACGCTTTATTTGCCTCGCGCTCCTGTTCGTCAAATAAATCCCAATAAATGGAAGCTAAGGATAGATGGATAGATGAATAAATAAGTACCTAGGATCTTTTTCATAGGAAGGTATAGGCGCAGTCGAGGTAGGCGGCGTAGGCGTTCTCCCGATAACGCCCCCGCGAGGATTAGCCGGTTGTACCTGCTCGTATTCATCTCTCTGTTTGACTGTTTCTTCATGTGTTTCCAAGGGTGTTTCGCGATGATTAGTCACTCTAGGAGCTTCGACGGCTCGACTTTTGCTCGAGGTGACCGTTCCATTTGATGCAGTGATATTTGGAAGCGGACGTATCTGTCAGTGATACGAAATATCGCGAGGATCAAGTAAGTAAGTTAAGAGTTAAGTAAGCAAAGAAAAGGGAAAAATTGTTGATACTTACGAAGCCGTAAGTAAGATCCGGATCCCCCGATTGCTTGTAACTGGACGCGATGGGACTCCTCGTGCTTCCGTTCTAACACACATTAGCAGACAAATAGAAAAATAATACTTGTCGCGATAAAACACAGTGCTCGTGGTCAAGGTACTTTTAATCCTCGACTAGACGAGCGATAATGTCTATGTTTTCATGTGAAGAGGTATTATTTACGATTAATAGATATTATTCTCGAGTTGGAAAAAGTACTCACCACGACGACGCTCGATACGCTGGATCCGCCATCGTGATCGTGCGTAAAGTTGATGCTGCCCCTCTGACTGAGAATACTCGCTCTCGGAAAGCACGAGAACCTCATCATGTTTCTCTCATCCAACGCATTTCTCGAACAAACTCTCTTTACACCTGAAATCACAAGATTTGATTTGTTTTCGAGCTCAAGGAAGACGCAATTGCGATCGTTTGCTCATCGGCGAGCGACTGAATGCCATCAGGCTCATTTTATTTCTTTATCTATTCTTCGTTAGCACACTTTGCCTACGTTCTCTGTCGTTGGCAGCGATGGTGGCGGTGGCGGTGGCGGTGGCGGTGGCGGTGACGGCGGTGGAACACGCAGAGGAGAAGGAGGAAGAAAAGCAAGAAAAGGTGGTATCGCGCTAAGGGCTTTGAAATTTGTTGCCATTTCGTTATTGGAAGCACGTGTCTCACGCGATCGTCTCGAGCAGTCACATGATTATGCTAATGACGTTTAGTACTCATTCGTATTACGATTCGTCGTTTTAATGTATTAGCACCTTCTCGGCCAATGAAGTTATTCTTCTCCTCTATCTTGATACTTAACTTTTAACAAATAATTTCGCGAGGATCTTATTAGAAAATGAATACAATTTTTGACGCAACCCTCTCTTCGAGTTAATAACTCTTCGTGTATCTATTGTCGTTCTTGAGATACTCTTGATCAGATCAGATATCTAATCTCTACACTCTTGTATTACACGTTTCGGAAAGGGAAAAAAATACGCCTAACTCTTGTCTTTCTATTATTAAAACAGTAGTTAGTAGTAGTAAAAGCGCCCAATTGGAGTCAAAATCTAACCGAATAACGTGTCTTCCTCTTTTGTCCTTGGCTTCTCATTAAGCTCACGCGACTACTATAGACAGATAGATAAACTTAATTACCTGCAAATAGAGCTTTATCGCGATAATGACGCGGTACATTCCAAGAATTATGCAGCTCGCATGAATTTGCTCTTGGCCGAACAACATCGCGTCCAAATGATATGAAAATTTTCCTACAATAATGATAAATGATTATTTATCGAAACACTAAGGAGGAAACGGTAGATATCATGCACATATGTATTTTCTTTCCTTCTCCTAATGAAGCCAAGGCGATTGGGCTATTTTAAGTAAAAAGTTAAACAAAAAAAGACGGGCAAGGTCGGTAGCACCAAGGTGTACGCTCGCTAGTGTATCAAACGACGATAAGGATATTTGATTAAGCACCAAAGCCGCGGCGCGATCGTACCGAAATGTTCATCGTGTTACGATATACGTTGATTAACCATCGACTTAATAGTAACCCAAAATTTGTTTTCATTCGATCGAACGATCTAATCGATTGTTCTTTCCATTGCTTTGCTTCGCTCATTTACTAATTCAGTAGGTTCAGTAATGCTGCTGTAACGTAACGACAAATTAATTGATGATTTTCCAAATTTATTGCGATAAATAAAACGCTCTTTATATTTGCTGTCGTTCCGTCTTGGAATCAGAATTGGCAAGACTATGTTTCTCCTCTTTTCATCATTTTTTGGTCAAAAAAATAGAAAAAAAGAGAGGAGAGAAAGACAATAGGATTTTGTAGCGTTTGCTTTTCTGGAAATAACGAGACTCGTTAAACGCGCGCCCACAATTAAAGCATCGTTATATCTTCGCCTTGTGAGAGATCGTAATGCAAGAAAAGACACAATGCTTTTATATTCATCTTCTTTTTCTTCTTTTTTTTTCTCTTTTTCTGTTTTTCTTTTTACATAACGCGGAAGACGTTTTCGTCTGAAAGCGCGGAAAAGCGGTGGAACGATATTTCGCAATGCCTCGGTTGCACAACGATCCCGATGGCGTCATTTCTAATAACGAAAGAAAACAAAAGCGAGACAAATGGAACAACCGAGAGCAAGAGATCTTCTATTCCGTCATATCTTTCGACTTTCTTTCACGCTCGAGGCGCTTTATTTCAATCTACTCATACAATATGGCCACGATCGAAATTTTCCTTGGTAACGATCGACCAAGATTTGGGGAAATGAATAAACAAGATCGTTTATTATTCGGACTCACCCTTCAGCTTGAAGCTTAGCGTGCGTGAAGCACGACGATTCGAGTTTCGCTTCGAGAAGGAAAATCTTCCTGACCAAATGAAAAGAGAAAAAGGGAATATTCGATTATTTCAGAAATTCTAATGATTCAATCAAATTCTTCTCCTTTTCTCTTCTTTCTTTATCCGTTTTTCTCGCTGCACCACTCGAATTTGTGTATTCGACTGATATTCCAAGTTCGACAAAGACGCAGAAATCTTATCTAGCCGATAACAAGACGCAGTGTCAACAGATAGGTATGTACGCGCGCCTATCAGAAAATCTTATCTAATGAGTCTATTCTCCTTTCGATTAACAAGCTCTCTTCTCAAATGACTATATACATATATAGTCTTTCGATGTATTATTACTTTCCTCTTCATCTCAGATAGCTCGAATATATCCGTTCAATATTTTTCAATATTCTGTACGAATTATTTTAACCAATTCTATCGGCTTATCAAAAGATATACCAAAAAAAAAACCATTATTCGTCAATGTGAGTATTTATTGTAAATAATCTCGATAAAGATGGCCCCTCTCCCCAATTTGTTAAATCTTACCTTTTCAAAAATTCTTATTATCTACTTGCTTTGAATTTGTTTTTTACAAGCAAAGCAAAACAGAAATATCCTTGCGTCACATGTCTGTTACGTAAAAGTCGAGCGCACCTGTATCGATTGCAATCATTGATTATAATATGAATTAATGAATAAGGTGAACGAATCTTTTTCTCACTAACCGTAACTCGTCGATTTTCGATTTATTCAATAGCATTGTGCTCGTGATAAAATCCCTAACCGGAAGAAAATACTTACTTTTAATAGTCGCAGTCGTCACTTGAACGTTCTTCTTTTTGAAGATTCTTCAGACTTCTTCATACTTGATATTTTCTTTCTTTGCTATTCTCTTATTTTTTTCAAATATAAAAAACTTTATTGGTTCAACAAGACGAAAGAATAAAATCGTTTAATATTTCTACTTTGATTAAACTAATGATTAAAATCACCAAAATTGGAGTAACATTTGAAGAAATAGCATAAGCGCCTTTAACATACACTTTTTGGTGTGATTCAATTTATGGAATAATTTAGAGTTAGTACGGTTTATTGTTTGCGTTTCGAGTAGCCTATTTAGGTAAGTATTTAAGCAAGAATTTAGAAAGATCCAAAGTAAGGCATTACGTCGCTTTACGTCGCGTTGAGTTTAGTTGATTGACAAGTAAAGATAATAGAATGGTAGCGCGTGTTATCAGGGGGCCGGCCACGAAGCTACTAAAGTGGAAATACGGACTTGGGAATTTTTCACGGTGGCTTTGCCGATGTCGATACGTTAGCCGCAGCTGACCACCACCAGCCTCGACCCTGATCATGCTGCTATCGATGATTATCGGTAAGCGTTTGCTTGCGTCTACTTTAACTCGGCCGAGTGAGGTACAATGTCACCTACATGTAGTACATCCGTATTTTGTGCGTTGATGGTTAAATGCGATAGAAGAGAGGACTAGATTTTATTTGAAAAATATTTAATAATAAACATTGACAATATACAGAGAAAATACGCCATAAGAAGTCGCTATGGGAGTAATAAGAACCTAACAACTGGTCCAGACTTAGAAAATATCATCAAATCAGACAATGATAAAGGTGTCATAAACGACACTTTTTATCCCTATTAGTATTTTGCAACTAAAGTTCGCGATGATTGTATTTCCTGTTTCTCACGTTTCTCTCTCTCTCTCTCTCTCTCTTTCCTCTTCTTTTTACTATGTCATATTTATGTATGTATATATTTATATATATGTATATATATTATTAAATATATATATATACATATATAGGTCTATAGCGTATCTTTTCAATTTTTATACTTTGAAAGTCGTGCGCGCGCGTGCGCGCTTAGGGGCTAATGTGCAAGAAAAAAAAAGAAACGATTCGCACCGTGAATTAACAAACTGTTTCTTGTCAATTTGTGAACGAAGACGAAGCATTGAAAGCGTCATTTTCGTTCGCGAATCGTATCCACTAGTATATATATATATATATATAAATATGTATATTGTTTAGCGAGCTAAAAGAGAGAAAAACGAAAATTGACAGGTATCGCTTCGTCTAAATTGTTCGCTCGTGCTTTATTTTCTGTATCACTGAGAAATTTGTTGGTTTTTTTTTCTTTTTTTTTCCCCACCTGTTCTTTCTATTTACTTTCACACATTACAATTTAATTAATGATAACATTATTAATAATTAAGAATATAATCATGAATGAGTTTAATTTATAATTAAAGATCTCGTAGAGATGGACCGGTTTGGGCCGGCATTATTAGCTTGCCATCTTCGTAGTACGAAGTTTTTAAGACGAGAAGAAATAAAGTGTTCTTGATTCGAAGAGGTACACGAGATGCGTTTTCTCACTTTAATCATACACGTTATTACGCTATTTTGCGCACGCACACGATAAACTTTTTACATTCATTCGTTCATACACACGAACGCACGCACGCACGCACGCAAATCTTTGACCTAAATGTAGGTAATAATCATTGTTGTGCCATCAAAACGCCGTAATGTCATGGAACATTCTTCTTTCTCGTTATTATATATATATATATTTTTTTTAATTATTTTTCTAACATTTTCTTTTGCGATTATTCAACAGTGGGCAGACACAACTTTTGTCAAGATTCATTATGAAGAACGTTGGAATTTGTCCTTTTTGTTGCTCGGCCCACATTTTCTTCACTTATATATTCTTACTTTTACGTTGTCTATTTGTATGTGTGTGTGTATATATATATGTTTTTTTTTTAAATTTTTTTTCTTCTTCCATCTTATCGCAAGGAGTTGTTACTTTTTTTTTTTTCGAGACAACGATTCCAACTCCTTTCGAGTATTACGGGTGAATGAGTTTCTATGAAAGTGTTACACGTGTGTTATACTTGTCCATTTTTTTTTGCCTCCTCGCGCAACGTCGACTCTCTCTCATAGAACTAATTGTAAGACGGTAAAAAGCACAGAGAGATCTCGATTTACGCCCTTGCCTAATACGCTAGGATATGTTACTCGTTAGATGTGTGTCATTACGTCATGTATTCATCTAAATTTTTTTAAAAATTTTCCTTTAATTAATGTTTTATATCGCTAGTTGTAAGATTTATACGTATAACATACGGTGCGTATCATTGAATAACGTTCTAATTCTGCTCACTTATCTCTTCATTTTTTTGTTCTTCCTTCCTTCCTTCCTTCCTTCCTTTTTTTTCGTTTCGTTTTCTTATTACATTTTTTTTTTTTTCAATAACTAATCTGATACAAGCCGATGTAAGAAATCATGAAATGAATTTTTGGATATTCAGTGCTTTAGTTCACGTTTTTTCTTAATCTTATTAACAATTATGATTGGATATATTTTTTTTCTCTATTTCCGTTTGGTGTTCTCGATGATTCTTTTTTTCTAAGGAATACTCGACTAAGAGTTAAATAAAAAGATATTGCCATTTAAAATTGTCTTTACACTTAAGTTTTTGTCACTTAAAGATCAAATTCAAGGGTTAAGACGAAGAAGAAGGAATAAAATGTAAACATTACGTTTGAAAAGAGATAACGGAAGAAAAGAAAGAGAAGAGAAGAGAAGAGAAGAGAAAAGAAGAGAAGAACGAAATATATGGTTGTGCAGTTTGTGACGCGCTTTCCCTTAATTTGAGCTTGACTTAATTTTTAATAACTATTTTATAGTGATAGCCTACAGATAAAGATATCGATTACGAGTAAGTATAAATTTTAGTCACAGTTTACATTACATAGAATTAATTCTGAAAGCAATTCGTTCATTCGAGACGACGCATTCTTTGAAATGTTCAATATTTTCAATGGGAATTATGAACTTTTCTAAATACTATAGTGGTTCTATTTATTTTTCAATTCTTCTTATTCTTCTCTCCAAGAAAAGAATGAATTATTATCGACTATAATAATAGCCATCCATCCTTCCAGCTATTTTCTTGGTAGAATAAAGTTAATCGTAATCGTAATCATAATCGTATTTTCTAATCCTAATCGTAACTGTAATCACGTAGCAATTAAGATTACCTCTTATTTAGACATTTTTCATATTTTGTTGGATATTGTTAGGATCTATTTCGATCCATCAATCTTAACGCTTAAAAGAAAATTATGAGTATATCTTGAATAATCCTCTTCGGCTACGCTCTTTGTGCTCGACGATCGATCCTTTTCTATTTACACATTTATATAACTGGCAGCTATGCACACGCAAGCAAAAAGACCTCTTTTTTTCTTTTTCTTACATTAGTCCATTTGGAAAAGTCTCGAAATATAGAGATAGAGATAGATAAAGATAGATAGAGAGAGAGAGAGAGAGAGAGAAACAGAGAGAAAGAGAGAGAGAGCTATGCATTGGTAATCTTATTCTAATATTCTAGGGAGATGTATAAAGTAAACGATAAAATAACGGCTAAGAGGTTATTCCAGCCGTTAGATAGGTAAAAATAAATCTTTCGTCATATTTGGCTACTATCGTATATTCCTCGCATTTTCCTATCGCCCGTTCACTGTCCTCTATTTCCCTCTTCCATTCATTTCGTTTCCTCTTCAGGAGTGCAAATATTGCGCGCGCAACGATGTCCTTACTTCCTTCTATGTATATATTCTATCGTAAGAAATGTCTTATTCGCTTACGTATAATATTAGATTAATCCTCCCGCGCTAATTATAACTTAAAAGATAAGGGCGTAAGGTAATATATCACTCTCACTCGTCTCAATGTGCGTTCAATTTCCATTTCGAGTTAATCCGTCGAAAAGTGTAACTTTTACTTTGTTTGTTTTTTTCTTCTCTTTCTTGATATCTTATTAATCCTTAACTACAATCGGAAGAAGCGAGCAAGGAATAACGAATCTTTCAACGATTACAATTGTTTTTTTTTGTTTTTGTTTTTTTTTTTGCGAAAGACGCGTTTCTCGAGACAAACTATTTTGAGCGAAAATAAGAACTGATTCTCTACGTTCTCGTTTTATCTTTACTAAGATATTTAATTAAAACACACAATTATGCAAAGCGTAATAATACCTAAATCTTTCTATAAAAATTCACAAAGAATTGTACGCGCACCCGCGTAGATATATAAAGAATGACGTATCAAAAATATACATAAAGATAGAAGCGTTGTTATACGCTTATTTGAAATACACAAAACAAAGATGCAAATTGTTCGTCGGCATCGAGACTTTTCCTTCTCCCGTTTCCCCGATCATCATTCGACAGATCGATCGATCTTTGAAGAATATAAGGACGATTTTCAGCTCGATATAATTAAGCCAAAATCGTATTTCTTTGAATGTTAAAACTTGGTAGTGACGAATGCGCATATATGTACTCTCGTGAACGAGAGCCTGATCAACTATCTTTCTTTCTTGTTATTTTCTTTCTTCTCAATGAAAGATCCTTCTCGCGATGTAATATTGATAATAGTAATAGAATAATAAAATAATATAATAATATTAATAATAATTAAAATAGAGCAAGTGCGCAACGTACGCCTAATGACACTGAATATAAACGTGTTATAAGCTACATTTGCACAAGAAACGTACGTTTCGATTTGGTTTTATCGACATAATTTCTATCGTTTCTAGAATACAATATAAAGAGATAAAGAGGAAAAAGAAAACTAATAAAAACAAAACAAAACAAAAAAAAAAGAAAATGGAAAGGCGAACGAATTTTCGAAAGGACTTATATTAGTAGACATATGCGCAGTGAGTCCGTCCTTTGGCTCGCCTTGCCAGAGAGTATTAAGTTCGTTTTCAAGTCGAAATTCTTTTTTTCAGAGAATCAGATGATGTGTCATCTATATTTGGAATTTGACATTGAGAACGTTGCGATGTTTAAAAATCGGTGGTGCTTCGATTAGGAACCGGTAAGAGAGAGAGTATCTGACTAGACCCCGTTGAAATCCTGTGCAACGTCCAACTGTATTCTTCGTTGTTCAGTGCTTTTTAAAAGGACGCCAATCACTTTTCTAAGAGAGATAAGTGTTTTTCATTCAGTAGAGAATGCTTGTGTTTTCTTTCTTCATTTTTTTTTTTCTCACCAGACTGCTTTTGATAAATAAATTAGGATAAAAAAGAGGGGAAAGGTCTCTCTCTCTCTCTTTCTCTCTTTCTTATTAATGATTTAAAAGACGCAAATGTTTGAGGACAAAAAGAGCGTGGGATGATGATTTGGTCACGCGATCGAGGAGAACGCGTCGGTGATAGTGGTGGAACGAGGGAGGACAGCTGTTCTTCTTGAACGTTGGCAGGCGCAAAGGGTCCAGACGTCGCTCTTCTTCCTTCATTATTTTGCGTGTAAACGTTAAATGTATCGACTTCGTGTATATAGTTGCATATGCGTGTGCGCGAACGTGTATCGCTGCCGTTGTATTGCAATTGTTATTGGCGACGACGTTGTCATTGTCGCTTTCTGCTCGTGTTTTTTGCCGACCCTTTTTCTTAGCTCTCTCCCTCTCTCCCTTTTTTTCCTTCCTTCCTTCCTTTCTTTCTTTCTTTCACACACACTCACACACACACACACACACACACTCTCTCTCTCTCTCTCTCTCTCTCTTTTCTAAGCTCTTATTTAATATGGTGTAAATCTGTTGTATCCGCCTCTATAGACCGTTGCCTAAAAAACAGAAAGAAAAGAAAATGTCATTTAAGGGTCAATGATCTTTGATATATCCATGATCGTCCAACAATCTCTTACCCCGTATCCTGCGACCGGGCCGATACCGTGTCCGAGATAAGGGTCGGGATATTCTCGTCCGTAACTGCAAAAACATAATGCGCATTTAGAAATGTTTGTTCAATTGAAGGCAATCATATGAAAGGCAATTGGTATCAACATTAAAAAAAGATGAGAAAGGAACAGATATACAGTTATTAGGAAATAAAAGTAAAATAATAGGATATACGAACGAAGTCGTGATTTGTTTAAAACTTTTCATCAGGATTTTCTTTAGGATGTTCTTGAGGAGGAAAGGATTGGCATTCGGACATCATTTCCTCGAATCTGCGACTCCTAAGAGCTCGCCCGCGACGACGATTTCTTCTGCAAGTCGACACAGTGCAATACGGATCATGTATAAAAAAGAGGAGGACTAGGAGAGAGGGCTGTTTGTTAGGTGGCGTTAAGGATAATACTCACCCCGCTACTGCGGCATATCCTGCGACCGGTTGTGCTGCTGCTGCAGCTGCGCCGTATGCGCGCGCAGCCACCGCCGTGTAGGTCGCCGCAGCTGCATAACTCGCTTGCTGTGCCGTCGAGAGTGGCGTCTTTAGCAATGGCGATGCTGCGGCCGCCGCTGCAGCTGCCTGAAACAATAATCATGACCCGCCATGCAAGGCTCAAAAGCAAGCTCGAAGAATCTGAACAAAGAAATGGCTAGAGATCGAGAGAACAAGAGGAAAAGAATGACGACACGAAAACGATATAAATGATATTTGAATATTATATAACATTGTTGTTGTTATAGAACACATTGCTGACGATGATGATGACTCGCGCATAGGGGGGTCTTTCAAATCATCGTCGACGATTTCTATCGCACACACAAACAAACCTTTTGAATTATTTATGAAAATATCTATGTTCTTTAAAATGCTAAGAAATGCTGTAAATATCCTAGGAGATCTCGATCGATAGAGAGAGAGAGAGAGAGAGAGAGAGGGAAAGAAAGAAAGAACGGTGGAGAGAAAAAGCAATGCAACGTCTTAAAAGCCTCTGGTTTCATCGGCTGAACTTAAAATACGCGTTTGCGCATTTTGTAA
Organism: Polistes dominula; assembly: GCF_049000335.1. Classification (NCBI taxonomy): domain Eukaryota; kingdom Metazoa; phylum Arthropoda; class Insecta; order Hymenoptera; family Vespidae; genus Polistes; species Polistes dominula. The sequence goes on along the minus strand of NW_028300998.1, from coordinate 292,675 downwards.
AGAGCAGAAAGGAACTTTGGTATTTTATTGCTCTCTCTCTTTCTTTTTCTCTCATTGTAGCGTTGCGCCGACGATGATGGACCTCTTGCGAGCAAACGATGCTTAACGGTGTTTTGTTGAGATCGCTCTCGTGTCATTGCCAAAAAAGCAAGGTTAACAACTATGTTAACGTCTTTATGATACAAGGGATATTTGCTACGTGACCCTCTATCTAGCTAGCAAATCTAATAACTTGGAAACGTTCTCCAATTGCGTACGTTTCTTATTAAATGAGTTTACTATAATAAAACTTTAGCAAAATTTATCTTATGCAAGAGATTGTCTTTTAACAAAAAGGTAAACAATTTTTGTTCGATGAAAAGTAAAGCGAAGAAAGATGAAAAACAAAAGAGAAAAAGTAATACGATTCATGCGAAGACGAAGAGCGGCTTTTCGGGAAGAGAAGAAGAAAAGCCCAAGTGTATATATGATTCTGAATGACTACAGCGTGTAGGTATCCATGAGATGTCGAAGCGAGGATGTATGTGTGTAAGTGGAAAAAAAAGAGAAAGAGAGAGAGAGAGAGAGAGAGATAGAAGGAGGAGGAAATATTTGCAGTTACTCTCCAAAGATGTCCATCTTTAATCCGATCATCTATCGATTACGTTTATGATGAAAAAAAAAATCATCGATCTCGATAGTAGACAAGTTTTCCACAAGAGTTTTTGAAAGGCAAAACTTTGATTGCGAAAACAGGAACGAGTGCAGCGAAAACAAAATTTAGATGGCGCCAGAAAAGTTTCGCCTCTTTCGTAAACTAGCTTGTTATTTTGTCGGCTGATTTGAAAGAAGCCATTACGACGCGTTGGTTTTTTAGATAGAAGAGAAAAAAGAAAAAAAAAAAGGATAGCGGAAGGACGAGTTAGAACGAAAACACACAAGGAACAATGACGGTAATGTTCATTCAATGGAGTTTCCATGAACTATTCCTTGTTAATTTTTTTTTTATTAAAGAGGAAAGTATCTACTTGGTTTTATACTAGAAGCATGCCTAAGTGGTATTAAAAACATTAGTGTAGGACGATATACTTAATTGTACATCTTTCGACACTTTTGATACTTTGCATGGAAACGCAAAAACTCGATGCCATCTACGAGAGGTATTGTTGCGGTGGGATTATGCAATATTTATATCTGTATACGTATGTACAGGTATATATATATACCTACGCCTACGTAAAGATATATACAAGTTTATTATTGAATGCGGGTACAATGCGAGTACAATAATGCAAGTTATTACGAATGCACCGGCGGGGTATTTAAGTATCTATATGCAACCCAAAGAGAGAATCTGGCGTTAGTAAATAGAAATAAAATATATATATATATATATATATATATATGTAAATACGAATAACAAATACAGAGTTATAATATTTGGTATAAGAAAAACGTAGGTACGATCTACGCAATCGACGTGCGCGTACGTAACTTTGTAACTTGGTATAAGTGAAACACAATAGAGATGCAACTAACGAGATCTCGACGGGAAATAGGAAAGTGGAAAGAAAGATTTGTTAAAAACGGAAGCGAAGCAGCGATATTTAATTTTGACCGGAGAAGAGAACCAAAAAGAAAAAAAAAAAGAGATTCGATCTTCGAAAGAGTTCTTTGTCGCAAAACGTTCGCCGATCTCGTTAGATTTTCTCCTTGATTGTAATATATTCGAGGATAAAGAGATCTAAGAAAAGAGATTTAATTTAACGGCATATAACGTTTCAAGGTTTTCATTGTGCTCTTACATCCTAGGATTAATCCTTGATAGGAAAGGAAAGGAATTAGTAATCTCGTTTTCAGTGCGAAACGTCTCTTAAATAGGATCACTGTGTGGCAGACAGCGCAAACGAAAAAAAAAAAAAACCTCTCGTACGCGTCCCCTTTTCATTTTCAGACAAAAGATTATTTCGTTTCGCGCTTGATTCGTGGTTAAAGAGAAATATTTGGCCAAGCGTATTTATAAAATGCAACTAATATTCTACGAAATGATATTTTGCTTGAACACAAGTTTGGTATTTTTCTTGTTTAAATTCCAAATAAGCGACCTTAACTTAATTGCTATTCTACGATCGATCGGCGAACATCCTTTGCGATTTTTCGCGATAAGCAAGAACGATAAGAAGAGAATAAAAAGAGACGGTAAAAAAGCATAATTTACTATTGTAACGAATGAAAAGAAAAAAAAAGAAAAAAAGAAAAAAAAAGAAAGTAAAAATAAATTAAATAGAGAACAAAAAAATAGGTAAACCAAAGGAAAGAAGAAGAGAGATAGAAAAAATACGTTTGTATGGGCGGACCACCCATAAAAATCCTACCTCCAGAGCGGGTGCTTTAGCCTGAAACACAAACGGCAAACCTGAAAAGAAGTTTCAATGCGCGAGGATCTTCGATAATGCGCTATTTACATGATATTTTATCTCCCACTTTTTACCTCTCTTCTATCAGAGAACAACAAAAATAAAAAAGAAACCGAAATCAAAAAGGAGGAAAAGGATAAAAAGGAAAACAATTTCTCTTCTATTAGAGCGAAGGGAGGCGACCGTTTCCTCTCCTCTCTCTTCTTCAACGGCGAGGCTTTCACTCTTTGCGCTACCTATATAAAGAGACGGAAGAAAGAAAGAAAGAAAGAAAGAAAGAAAGAAAGAAAGAGAAAAGAGAAGGGTGGAGAAGGGAGGAAAAGAGAGAGAGAGAGAGAGAGAGAAGAGAGGCTGGGCTCTTCTCGAGATTTAAAGAAGAGAATAGAAAAAAAGTGAGATAGCGCACGTCGCGACGCGAAAGGCAGAGGCAGAGAAAGAGTATACGAGTAACAAGTATGCGTGTGTATGCAGAGAGCATGGAAATAACGAAAATGTCTGATACGACGATCAAAATAGAGGCGAGAAGAAGAAAATGATTCGTGACCCGAAGATCATTATTCGGTGCTCTTTTGCATTTCATGTGATAGCAAGGCTTGCAGAAAATATGTCGACTAACTTCTGCTGTAGCTTGTGGCCATTCCAACTAAACGGGTCCGTAAATTGATGGACTTTAGTTAACATTTTCCTACCAAATCGACATTTTCCGCTGTAATACGGTGCACGCGCGATTCTTCACCCTCCTAACTATTGTCGTAATGGTTCCTTGTTTTGTTTATTTTTCTTTTTTTTTTCTATTTCGGAAAAATATCATGGAAGGGCGTTTCGTTTCGATACTTATTGTTATATTTGAAGCGATCTCGCGAATGCACATGCACGCATACGTTGACGCTGTCAAAGTCACTTATGCGCAAAGCAATCGCGGCCGAATAAGCTCGAAATATTTTTTTGGAGCAAAACAACGACGCGGTTCCATGAAAAAACGTAATTGATATTTTTTTCTTCGTTCCTAAGCTTCCTTTTTACGTCTCTCTTCCTCTTCCGCCGCGTTTGTCGCTCCGTGCACCGGAAGCGGATATATTTTGCGTTGGAAAAATATATCTCACGTTGAAGTGCAAAGTGTCTCACCTGTAGCCTGTAGTTGGGGTCCTGTGTCGCTGCGTGCGCTGCCAAGAAGGGGTCATAGTAGACACTGAAAAATATTAAAATCAATAAAATCAGCAATTATATTTTAGTTATCTTAGGTGAGGATGGAGGGAGTTCAGGAGGAAGGATTCAGATGATTTATATATATTATTGAGGAGGTCGAAGAAAATTGACCGAAACGTGTCGGTCCTTCTTTTATTTATTTTTCCTCAATTTATTATCCGATTAAAAGTTTAGGAAAAATTTGGTGCAAGTTTTGCGTAATCGATCTCGTCTCGAAAAATTGTCGCTCGAGCACGCTCAAAAAAATATCGACGAAGACAGCGAAGGGTTCCTTTGTCTGATGTGCTTGCAAAAAAAAGGTAATGAACTTAGAGGGCTCTCTCCTCCATTCTCCGTAGCTACAAAATGATCGTAATTTGCGTAACACATTAGGATTAGTTTTCCTTGTTGCGCCCCGAGCTCGTGCAGATGCAACCTACATATTATCACTGTATAATATATTATATTTACACACCATGTATGTTGTATCTATCTATCTATCTATGAAATACACAAAAGCAAACGGGCAAAACGTGTAGCGAAGCTTCTTCTTTCTTTGCGACAAACGAGTCGTCTTTATAATTTGACATAATTCATTAAACGAATCGTTAATGCAATGAAATAAATATTGTTTTTTATTAAATTTTTCGTAGTCGTTTGGAATTCGAATCGTTTGTCTCGTCTACGCTTTATATCTCCTTCCTCTCGATGATTAAAAAAGCATTGCTTACCACATGGATCTTACACGATCCGGACAAAAAATGTTCATGCAAAGATCTCCTCGATCCTTTGTGAAATCGATGCGATGTCAAAGAAACTCGAAAGAAAAATTTGCTGGAAAAGCGTGGCCGACTTTCTCGAGAAAGACATGCTTTTTTTTTCAAATTATTTTCGTCACATTCACAAATAATTTTGATCGTTTTCCGATCGCAATGACATTAGAGGAACAACAATATCGTTTATATATTTACTATGAACTGTTGATATCCTAAGCTTTTCGCAAATTTGTATGATTTCATTTCAAAGATGTCTGGGAGAGTGAAAAGACTGAGTAAAAGACGATAGACAGAAAGAGATAGAGATAGAAAGATAGAAGAAGAGAAAGAGAGAGAGAGAGAGAGAGCAAAAGCGTTGGAAAGGAAAATAAGTGTACTTACGCAGGCGCAAAGGGATGAAGGGCCGTTGCAGCGGCCGCAGCCGCTAGCGGCCCTGGGTTTCTGGCCAACGCCAACGCCGCCGCACTGCTCGGAAAAGCTGTCCTTGCCGCTCCAACTCTTCCCCTTTGAATTGCCACTCCTCTTAATGCTGCAGCTGAAACAATGCCCACATGCCAACATTTTGTTTTCTTACCTTTTTTTTTTGTCATTTCTTTCTTTCTTATTATTTTCATCTCTTCCTCATTTTGTCAACTTTTGCAGGATACATTGATCGGCTGGTTGGATACTGGTTGAATGCCGCGCCGCGGCTAAGTGCCCGAGACGAAGCGCACAGACTGTCTTACGAGATTTCCTTTCATTTATTTAGATAGATAGATAGATAGATAGATAGAGAGAGAGAGAGAAAGAATAAGAAAAGTAAGGGTGTGTGGAGAGAGAAAAGTTTCGAGAATGCTCAACATCGTAGTATCTGCATTATTCCAGAGTTTGCACGATTTGTGAGCAAAATTATACTCAGTCGTGTTTAAGAAGATAAGGAGGATACGCGAGTAGTCACTTTTCTGAATTGGAGAATTAACATCTAGGAAGGAATATCAAATGAGAGATTTTCTTCGTTTCGTCGAACGAAACGTTCTTCAACGTTTCTCCCTTTTTTTTTTTTTTTTTTAATCATTTCTCTCTTTTTCTTTCTCTCACTTTCACTAAAGACGAACTAAGAAAAAAAAAATAGGAGCAGAAGAGAAGACAGAGGGGATACTTTTCTGCCTACCTTTAGCCAGCATCCTTTGCGTCAGACTCGTGGGCGTTAAATAAGCGCTTGAAAAGTGCGAGCACGTACGAGGCATACATTCACCGACGTTAGTTCACACTCGGAAAGAGACCGTCATTAATTTACATATGCTTTTTTTTCCAAACAAAATATAACGATGTCGAAAAAGAAGCGCATTCCGCGGAAATACGCTGTAGGGTTTTTGAAGTATATCGTAGGAAGAGACACAAGCACGTTTTCATTTTACAACTAACGCGGAGCCCTCCTATTCTTTTTCAATGAACAATTCAAAATGAACCGACTCGAACAGTAGTATACTCGTTAAATTCAACGACTGAAGTAAGAGAAAGAGAGAGAGAGAGAGAGAGAGAGAGAGAGAGAAGGAGAGGAGAGATACACGAATCTTAAACTATACAACTACAAAACCCAATAATCTTGGCCGAAATATCTCTTTCAGTTTTAGTCTCTTTAAAATACGAGACTAGGATGATACGCGATAGATCAGTAAAAACATGTGATTATCGATAATAAACAACAACAATAACATTAGCAACACCAACGCGAAACAATAATAACACCAAAAACGTAATCGATAAGGATGAATTTTACCGGAGAAGTTGGCTCTCTGTTGATCCACCAGGACGCGTGTTACGCGCGTATATGAGTGTTACGAGCTATGTAAGTAGATACATAATACTATATTCGGCACTCTACAATCTACTAGATCTATCACGAGCAATGCTTGGTGTTATATGCATAAACAGTGCAGGCACATTCCAAAGGGGTGTGAGATAAACATAGGTATAACAGAGAGACAAAGAGAAAGAGAAAAAAAAGCTATAACACAAACGCAATGAGAATTTTGACCTCTTGTGCGATGGAAGTGTTACAATTGTGTGAATATGATTACACGGGTCGCAAGGACGAAGAAGAAGCGTTATTTCGTGGGAAAGATCCGAAGCTTTGTCCGCGCTTTATTGAACGCCATTAAATAGAGCGCGAAAGCGAGAGAGAGTGTGTGTGAGAGAGAGAGAAAGAGAGAGAGAGAGAGAGAGAGAGGGAGAGAGAGAGAGAGAGAGGATTAAGGGGTTAAGGTTAGTGTTAGGGAAAAGGGAAAATCGTTCTTATTGTCTGTACCTTCGTCTCGCCGCCGCCCTTGGTGTAAGGACGAGGGGTGCAGCTGCGGGGGATGGGGTGACCGCGGCTGCTGCAACGGCCGCAGCCGCGGCTGCCGATGGCGCCGCAGCACCCAGCCAGCTCCACGGCATCGCCGGCAACCTGTATCCTGCGTTATCCCACGTTTTTCTTTCATTAGTCCTTTGCCTTAAACACTTTTCTTTTCTTTTCCTTCCCTTTCTATCCCTTTTTTTTCTTTTTGCCTAGTCGATCATACATAACGACGCGCGTCACGGCGCTGCTGGGGCTAGTAGTCGAGACTCTTTTTTTCTTTTTTTGCCTTCCATCGATTACCCGTTACGACGATATTCCGCTACAACCTAATCCCCGATCCTTAATCCCATGCGACCTAGATTTTGTCCACTTATCTTGTGACGTACATTAAGAGGTTGCTGATTATTTTCAACTGACAGATCAATCGCGCGCATTTATTGAGGACAAAGGGAAATAGAGAGAGATACTAGTTTAATTCGACTAGTCTTAGGTAAACGTTGGGATATTTGCGTGGACGTCCCGTTGCGCGCGTCCGAATATGCAAATGATAGAGAAAAGTCTTATCTTCGAGCACACGGTCCATTGGGGGATTATCGAGAAAACGATTAATTTTCCAACGAGGTCGGTCATTCATTAAATCTTTATGTGAGTTAGCGGTACGATCGTTTGGAAGCTTCCTTTTTTTTTTCTTTCGAAAGTTTCGATATTTTACAAAGTCGCATTTGCGTGTCGCCGAATACAACACACGCACGATAACATCCCCCGCGACCATCGCTTCTATCGCGATCTTCTACTATCCCTTATACTATCCCTTGTAATAGGTTTATTTTTTTCCGTCCTCTATACACGACCTATTCTTCGGCAGTCATTTTTCCTTCCTCTTCGGAAGAATCCTTTCCCTTCTTCCAATCGACTTTTCCTGCTGGATGACCGATCGAAGTGATTCGTATTTCGCGTGTTCTCTGTAATTAAGACCGAAACACTGGCCGCGATATGATCCCATCTGTTGGAGCTCGATAAACGTGTCGTGCTTTACGAGGTGCCGTCTTTTTCGCCTAATTTCCGCCACGAAAGAACTCGCGATATGACCGAGGGACGTATATTTCAAACAACTTGAAAAGTTTATGTACATTAACCGGATATACTTATTAACCGATCTTTCTCCGCGATATTTTATTAACGATCTACACTTAACTTTCTTCACTTTGTCGTCTTTAACGATCTCGTCTAATTGTAATTAACATAAGTAAGATTGGAAATAATGCGAGAGAGAAAGAACAAGCTGCTGTTTGTTCGAACGTCCAAAGATATCGGGAGACGAGTAAACGAGAGAGACGAAGAATCATCGATAACGACTAGAGGAAATGATAGCGAGAGAGAAAAGAGGGTTGCTCGAGTAATTATTATGATCGAATCCAGTGCCTAGAGGCTTCGAGACTACGATGGAAATTACGAGAAACGGTGGCAAAGAGAATAGAGGGGTGTTGGCAGAACGAGATGAGAGGTTCGAACGAGCTTCTCTACGAAGGGGTTGATGCCGTACAGAGAAGAGAGAGAAAGAGAGAGCGAGCCAGAGAGAGAGAGAGAGAGAGAGAGAGAGAGAAGAGAGGTGTGCTTGCTGCTGAGCGATCAATAAATGCTGCTGCCAGCATCCACCCGCAACCAGCTTTCTCTCTCTCTCTCTCTCTCTCTCACTCTCTCTCTCTTACACGTTTCTTTCTCCTCCTCTGCTATCCATCTTTGTCATCCTCCACTGCCTTTCATTTCTCTTGCATTCTTTTCTCTCTACGCTTTTCATAGATACACATTTTTCGTCTATCGTTCTTTTCTAACAACTTGTGTGCGTCTATGTGCGGTGCCATAAACGAAGAGAGAGAGAAAACATTCGACCATTGAAACGATCGAATGCGAAAGAATTTCTCAAATAACGTTCTATCTCTAAATTGAATATAATCTTGTTGAATTTTTGCGCAATCATCGACCGATCGGAAGTAGATAATTTAAAAAAAAAAAAAAAAGTATTAAAAGAGATCATTAGCGGAGCGATATGAACGTTAACCAGACATAAAAGGAGAACAGAGGTCGAACACGTGCGGGACGCTGACTCGTCCAAAAATAAAACTTTCAATTTGCTTCGTAAAATATAAGGGGAGATGATATTGAAAGGACGTTTTTACATTTAGCCCCTCCCCTATCTCCATTCGAGAGATTCTAGTTGTTATTACGTACTTAATGTTAAATTACAAGATTTGTTGGAAAATAAAGAAACGTGTTTGATTTGTACGCGAAATCGGAATATTTCAACTCGTACAGAGCAATATTTTGTCGGCAAACAAAAAAAAAATGAGTCTCGAGTTTCTAGCTGACAAATGCGCCGTGTCATACGATTCCATCGTTAATAAAATACTACATATTTTTAAACGATTATTCGAAATCAATATTAATTTTTAACAAGATCGTGCTGTCATGGCAGCCTGCATAGGAAGAGCTACAGGATGATAAGATGAAAGGAAAAAAGAGAAGAAAAAAGAAAAGATAGATAGATAGAGATAGAGAAAGAGAAGAGAAAGAGAAGAGAAAGAGAGAGAGATATATATATATATATGTATATATAAATATAAGAGAAAAACATACATTTTCAAGAAAAATAAAGCGATCTCATAAAAGGAGGCCAGGCATGCTTCTCGTTCTCTTTTATCGTGCCGATGAAAGAGAATCGTTACTCCCTTTGAAACTAATAGCAATTAGACGATATACGATACATACATATGTACGCATCGAACCAATAGAAGGGAGAAAAGAGAAAATAATAAGAGTACAAAAAAAAATGAAAGGAAGGAAGGAAGGAAAAAAAATAATACGACCACAATAGAAACGACCGAGGAAAATTAAAAGGAAAAGAAAAAGAAAATTTTTCAAAAAAAAAAAAAAAAAAAAAAAGAAATAAAATAAAATTAGACTACGAAAGAAGAGTATAAATGAACAAAGTAGAAAATAAAAGGAGGAGACAGAAAGAGGAAAGAGATCGGCCTCAATAAAATCTACTTACATCAGCCTTTCGTAATGTACATAACATGTAGGTGCAATTATTGTTAATTGACGTACGACTGCCAGGACGCACGTATCATACGTATGAAATTATAATGTAATATAATCTATAGATACGTATCTCTATGTAGTTATACATTATACACGTATTCAATCGCAATTAATTCGTAAATCGAGCGATTAATTACGCAATGAATACGAACGATATAAATACATACATATATGCATGCGTGCATATATGTATAGACATGTTCTACGATACGTATACAGAGAGAAATGCGCGTATATACACGTAACGCGTACGTGCTACACGAGCGTGCTACACGAGCGTGCTCGTGAAGCAAACGCAAGCGTCTTCTTATATATACGCCTGCTGTCTTTATGTCTATATGTACGCTATATATACGTATTTTGGTACACGTGCATACATATCATACATGTACACGTCATCAATAAACAAATTGTATATATATATATATATATAAATATAAGAAAGTATCATACGTTTGCAAAGATAATACGAGATCGATCGCGTACATACATACATATATACATAAGTCATAGGTGAATCTCATATGAAGGCAAGCCAAGGCCACGACATGAGACGTGCAAATTAAAAAAGGTAATAATATTAAAAAAAGAAGCAAGTAAAAAATTCTCTCCAAAACCGCTCCAACCACAACCAAGCACAACCACAGGCAAGGTACGGGCCTTTGTCAACGAGACAGTCATCAACCAGTGAATATGTGGCGCATTACCGTGATTATATATTGTGTAATAGTAACAATTTAAAAATATCTATATAATATACATATATATATGCATGTTGAGAGCGAACATATTAGATGAATATACATATGTATATCTATGTAGGTACGTACGTACGTATTTATGTACGTATGTTTGTCTACACATACATATATACGTATGAGATGCGAAAAGAGAAGAGAGTGGAGAAGGATGGAAAGGATTAATCGATCGGACGAATGAAAAGAGACGCGGGTCGTCTCTTATTGTTACCAAAATTATTCGAATTCAAGGAAATAACCGTCGCGCCATTGTCCGAACAACAATCGTCAATCAACACGCATAAATAAACAGTATATGATATATGTATATCTTAAAATCAAATATCGAGCTATGAAATATTAGAAAACAAGTAGGAAAAATTAATCCTGCGAAGATGCGTTTCGACCGATCGTAATGAAAGATTTGATATCGAATGGGGATTAGGAAGTAAGATGTAATTCTCGGTCGGATAACGAGAGACAAATTGACCGAGAGAAGGAAAAGGAGGAGGAAAAGGAGGAGGAGAAGAAGAAGGAAGAAGAAGATAATGTGTCGAGTGTTGTTCGTGACAGGGAACATAGAAAGGCAATGTAGGTTAATGGTAAATACGATAATTAATAAATCATACGAATTATCACATACGAAAATACCTCATGCTTTTACCACTGGACAGAGAGAGCCCTAGACTAAAAGCTACCAGGCGAGATTCTCCTAAGGTACTGAGGGTGAATGGTAGAGGAAAGAGGAGAAAAAGTTCGGAAGAATTGTGACTTGGCTAATAAGAGATACTTTTTCTTCATAGGGATCGATTGTGGGATGATGTTCGTCTTTCCCCCTCCCCTTTATCACTCTCTCTCTCCCTCTCCCTCTCTCTATTTATCTACTTTACGATTTGATCATTTTGATATGATAGAGAGGCGATGGGGGGTGAGAAGAGGAGAGACGAGGGCGGGAGAAGAAAAAGAAAATAGACGAGGAAGAACACAAGGAAGAACGAGGCGAAAGAAAGAGTGAGAGAAGCTACACGCGGATCGGATCGAATCGCGTTCAATTCGTATAATTATATTTTTTTTTCCCCCGCAATCTACGCATTCTCGCGCGCTTCCTTTTCCATGCCCGCGGGTTTGCCTTTTCTTTTATTTTTTTTTTTAATTTTTTTTTTTTTGTTACTTTGTCGTCAGTGCTGACCTTATTTTTTAAACTCCTTTTGCTGCTTTTTGGTCCCGTAACTTCCTTCTTCTCCGCTTTCAGTCCGCAAATACTTTATTCCTTCTCTTCCATTCCACTGGAATCGGCAAGCATCGTGGGTCAGAATTTTCTTTGATACATTCTTCTTTAGCAACGTCATCTCTCCTCTTCTTTAATTTTGTGAGTAAAGTTTTTCCAAAAAATTAATCATATGCATAGTCTGTCCCTTATCTTTGACTTTCATTGTAGGAATTAGACGAGCAATAATAATTGGTTTCTTTTATTTTTTAAGTGGATCAAGCTTCTGGAAAATTAACTGCGTTCCATTTACCATAAAAATGACTTACGATCCGTGTGCGTGCGTATTTATTGTATATATATATATGTAGGTATATATCCGAAATCGGCGTCTGCTAATTAAAGAGAATGCGTGAGTACGGTAAGAATGTGGGGACTCTCTTTGGTGAGTCGAGAGGGATGATGAAGCACCTAGAGACCTTATCAACGCATAAACGATAGAAAATATAAAAGAGAAACGTAATATAGAATATACGATTCATGCAAACGGTCTATCTAACCAATTCTTTTTTTTTTTTATTCCTCCAAACAAATCGTTCTTATTGGAGTATTTTTCCTTTCACGAATAATTATATATAGTATAGAAAATACTACGAGCGTATCTTTGATAAAAATGTATACGCGTAGACGGCTTCTTCAACGATAAAACGCACATGCGCGCTATCTTTACTTCTTTTTTTTTTTTTTTTTATTTACGTAAAACGATTTTTCGGGCTTATCGAAAGCACATATATAAATATGTAAAGAGAGTTTCAAGTTTACATACATTCATGAAGATAAAAATACAACTTTCAGAGACAACATTTGAGAGAGAAAAAAAACTTTGATAAATCGTCAAAGTTGGTAGTATCGTCGATTATATTACAAATCATCATTTCCAATGACAGGAATTTTTGATATAATTAGATATCTATCCAACTGGTGAAAAGGAACGATTCAAATGTACACCCGCTTAATGAACGGTTCATCCTGATTTTTTGTTTTGTTTCTTTTTCAAATTTGTGCTATTTCTTCTTCGTTTCTTCGTCGTTGCTTGCTTCCGCTTTCCTTCGACTTCAATATTTTTCTCGGCATTAGAACAACGTACCATTTCCTTCATTTTGTCCTTTATAATATTTTCTCGAAAAGAACAACATGCTCCTTGCAATTCGGCTTGCACTGCATACTCGAGAAATTGAGTGTTTACTTATTTTGAAATAATTTAACCAACATTCCCGTACATATTACACCTCTCTCTCTTTCTCTCTCTATCTCTCTCTCTCTCTCTCTCTCTCTCTCTCTCTCTCTTTGTTTAGTTATAATCACCTTATCATTATGGAATACATATTATTATTTTAATATGTTCTATTAATGCAATATTATACTAGACTAGAAAACATTATATCAGGAAGAAAAAGCGACCTTTCGACAAATTTGGAATAATTTGAAGACATTGATTGTTTGCATTTAACCCTTTCCTCCTCCAAACGATTATTAGATAAAAATAACTTTTATGCCTAAAAGATTGAAGAACTTTGAGACGCATAAATGTTCCCATAACATTTGCGAAAGGGTTAAATCAGTAGTAGTAATTCTCTATCTCGATAATTCTATACAAGTATTGAAATGGAAAATATTTTTAAAGAAAGTCTAAAGAAAATTGGAAAAGTTTGCATATCTTGTATGAAAATGCGACTACAACAATATCACCAATTCAAGAAATATCGCTGAATCTTCAAATGAATATAGATATACGCAAAATGACGTTGTCGTATTGCTGGTTATATAGTAATGTGTGTGTGTATAAGTATAAAAAAATATATATATCACTTGAATGTGCGCTCTTAAAAAATACCTATCAAAAAAGTGGCACTATTCGATACCCTGTTACAATATTTCGTTATATGTAAATAGCTTTCTCAAAGCTTAGCAAATCACGTGAAGATTAATAGCTTTATAATTATAAAAAAGAGTATTTTCTTTTTGTCGAGGTTATTATAGACAGAACAATCTTATCGCACCGTCGTACTTTTTGTCCCTTTTTTTCTTCTAAATAGAAACGTCTCGTTAATTCGCCTCTAATCACTAACCGTTAGATGCTGTTCATACGCGTCCCTCCTGAATTTACGCTTATTAACTCTAATGACTCTTCCAAGACGTTAGCTACAAAAAACAAAAACAAAAACAAAAAAACAAAAAGAGGAATAAAATAAAATATAGAATTAAAATCTTTAACGTATCTTCCTAAGATAGAATCGATTGAAACAAAGTACTTATACGTATATACATAGATACATAAGTATAAGTATAGGTATAAGTATATGTTGGTTGAGTACGAGACAAGAAACTAAAGAAAAAGAAAAAAGAAGAAGAAGACGAAAAAAAAAAAAGAGAGAGAAAGAAGGTTGAATGTTCCTTTTCTCCGTCAATGAAACTAATTGAAATCATTTGAAAAAAAAAAAGCATTACGCGCGGATTGTTGTTACGTTTTTATCTATCGCAACAAAATGATGGACGAGGAAGGACAAAATTCCTAATTGTAAATATATATATATATGTATTTTCTTTTCCCCCTTTTTTCCTCTCTTTGACTTTTATCTATTAACATATTCGTGGCTGTTTTATTTGGCTTGGTCGTGGTATGTGGCGGCTCTGTGTTGTTAACTTGTCTCTTCCCTTCACTCGAGACGTATGTTTTATTATTTTTTTCTTTCCCCGTTTAGCGATACGAAGAAAATTTATGGTATGTGTTTCAAGAAAGCGGTTGCATTTTTTTTTTGGTCACTTTCTTGGCCTTGCCCGAGAAGATTTTCTTTTTCTTATTATTTGTTTTTGCTTATTTTTCGTAGTTTTCTACACCGTCGGTCTTTTGTCGTCTCATTAGCGTCGTTGCCTTGTCTTTTTTTTTTTGTTTATAGGTCACTTTTACGAAAATCCGTGGCAATTTTCACGGATTTCGTAGCAGAGAATCAGTAATGCCGACTCAGGCACGTCGTGGATGCACCTACCCTCTGGCCATTGAACGCAAACTGTAACAGAAATCAATTTTCTTCCTTAGTTTCTTTCTATCTTTCTTGATGAAAATTGTCGCCATGTTGGAAAGCGTAGCAATGGCGTTTTAGTTTGAACGCGCGACAAACGAAAAGATTGATCGTACTATTGCGTGATTATTCTACCCTCGTGACCATCCGTATCTCTCGATAAAACGGTTCTTAATGAAACGGAAGTTGGACAATTATTCCAACTTTCCGTTCCCTTTCTAGATTTTCTAATCGCCACACGTTGATGATGACCCAGCTTAACCGGATATACAGAATTAATAAATTAACGACAGATTACTCCGTGAAATGAAAACAAATAGGGTTATACCCTTCGAACATGATTTCAGCAACGTTCGCTATCAAAAATACATGAAACATAAAAACCGTGACTTTATTATTAACATTCATATTTTGAACTATCTTTTTCGCCCTTACGGGGAAAATATTGGATCGATTAATTGGATAAATAATGCTATAATTAAATGCGCACGGTCCTTTTACGTTCCCGCATTAGATCTAGTTGGAGAGAGAAATAGATAGCTACAAGGGAGGATAATAAAATTATCTATCAATTTATTGTCACTAGTGTTACCAAAGTTATTCCCATCTACGAGTATGAAAAGACTTTTGGTCTATTTAATTGAGTTAGGCTATCAAGATTGGGTAATGGAGATCTAAATTTCCAATTGACTTATGTTAGCTCCGACGATCGATTCATTTGTCAAATATTTTGAATGCGTGTTTTGAATTCGAATTTTTATCGCATATAATGGAAAAAGCGCATTTATATTGTCAAACGAGAACGAATTGTATGTGATTGTCGTATGTGTTTAATTAAAATTAAATGGCGACGCGTTTGAATGAAGAAACACTTGGCAGGGAAACGCGATCATTTAATTATTTATAACACTGATTAACCTTGCGAGTCGCGTTACTATCTTAGCAAACGCGATAACAATCGATAAATACTCACTGCATGGACGATACATTTGATATAGTTGAAAAAAAAAAACTTGTTAACCTACCGTTGGGTACCGTCGGTGGTTTTTTCGTCTGCACTCTCGCCGTTGCATTGTTCACCTGTCGATTCGAAAATATTGTATTAGTAAAGCGCTCTATTAATCCTTTAATGCGAAGATAAATTGTCTCGACTCGTGCAACAGTACGCGACTACAAAATTACCAGATATGCAAAATAGTCAATATATTATTTAATTTTGAAATAGTTAATGGCCACGCACACACGCACGAGTCGAATATTTGAAGAAGAACGCACGAACGATGCACTTATTATGTTTTAATGATATGCACGTTCGATATAGATTACGGTGATTTCTTTGTAATCGTCAAAACACGCGATAATGATGAGTAGCTACTATTACGATGTGCATCGATTCGAGTTTCTTTTTCATTTTCTTCTCCCTCAAAAAAAAAAAAAAACTGACATCCTTCGCGTTGTACGCGATTGTACGTCTGTTCGCGCGTCGAGTATTTCTCTTCATATAAAAAAAAAAAAAAAAAAAAAAAACAAAAACAAAGGAAAAAAATTAACAAGTTAATTGTGCTCATAATTATGATATTACGCACTACATTATTACAAACTAAATAAATTCAATGTAATTTGAAAACTAATTTGAAATAATTTGAATGTGTTCAAGTATAAATCTTGAAATATTTGGAAACAAGAGATACATTATTTAAATTATTTTCCTAATTATGGGCACAATTAAAACTACAATGTATTTCGTTCAACATAACCTCGACGCGCGCACGACCAATAAATGGACACTTTTACTTTGAATTCAGATAACTCTCTTTTTTCTTATTTCCAATATAATCTCAAAGATGAAGCGTCTTATTTCGTCTTATTCATCGTTTTATGAATCAAATCGATCTGATTTCAAGGTAATTTACATCGTCATCAGGAAAATCATCAACAGAACCTACAACCAAAAGAATCTCTTAGAATTATTCGAGTTTTCCGACTTCGAAAATATATGTATGTTAATTGAAATATAAATAATGTACTTGGAAAACAAAATTCAAATAAATTGACATTAGAGATACATTTCGAAGTCGAATAGTTTATACGACGATCGTTGAATTTAATGTTCGATCAAGAAGGCATGGTTTTAAATTAATCATTAAGCATGAGAAATATACCGTTCAAAGTCTTGTTCGTAGAACTTTGATAAAATGTGAGAATTAAGCAATTTGAAAGATTAAATTAGAGAACGAGTTTAATTGAAGCGACAATTTCATGTTTAAAAAGAACGACCGAGCGAAATATTCGAATACAACGAATGGATTAAACAGAGACAATATACATATATAAATATGCATATAGATATAGAGAATATTTCGCTCATTGGTCCGATCGAGCAATAATTCTTGTTTATCTACATTGTCATTCGATCGAATGCTTGGCGGAAGGAGGGCTCCTTTTTCTCTGCTTCCGTATTAATTCTTCTTCGGTTCCTCTTGTAATTGCAATATAAATGTACGTATAATTCCTAAGGTACGTATGTAAATGTAAATAAAAAGATAGGCCGCGATCGCGATAAAAGTAACGACGTGGGTGATTTGGAGTCTTGTTAAGGATACTTTGGTCAATTTCCTGATCGAAAACTAACCGCGTTGCGGCCTTCCTTGTTACTACTGGAGAGCGCAAGACCTCCGCCCGAATTTGACTTGCAAAGTGCGAAAACTTCGAGCTTCGTTGAGGTCGAATGACGACGTTACCTACTAACGTATTCATCGTCGATTTAGAAAACCAATCTATGTATACAGTGGGTTTAGAAAGTAAGTATTCCTACACCGATCAATTTCAAATAAAATCTTGTCAAATTGTAGTTTATTAACTAATTTTTTTGTATAAACGATCAATTTATACATACTTTTGAAAGTCTTTTCAATAGACGTAATGAAACCAAAAATTATGGACACAGTGAAACACGGTGGTGGAGCCGCAATTCTGTACTTGTTTGGGGCTGCATGAGTGCAGATATATCAATATTTCAATTATTTTTAAGATGTTTGACTATTTTAATAGCACTTATCTTTGGATTCTGTTTTTTCATTTTTGTAATAACTCGTTCAGTGTATTGATTCATTTTCCGTGGACGTCCATTACTTGACTTATTTTGCAGTTTCTTTCTTATCACATATCTATCAATGATACTTTGTATAGTAGATCGAGGTATGTTTATAATTTGCAATATTTCTAATAAGCTTTTACATTGTTTATGTAAATTAGTAATCTTCTTTTTTTCTTCTATCGTTGTTTCCACACGTCTTTGTCCCATTTTCCAACAATAAGTTTCAATCTTAACAAATTTTGAATTCAACTGATGTCGATAACGCTTACAAACATACTGACGAGGTCAATTATAACTACAAAGCAATCACGCGCGTGATGTGTTTATATTATGATTTCAATGCGAATTCTTTTGTAAATAGTTCGAAATAAGAACTGTACGAATTACTTATTGTTTGTAGTTTTTGCCAATTTTATAATTTATTGAAAAAAATTAATTTTTTTGTAAAGACTTTCAAGAATACGTATAAATTGATCGTTTATAAAAAAAAGTTAGTTAATAAATTACAATTTCTCAACATTTCATTTCAAATTGATCGATGTACGAATACTTTCTGCACCCACTGTATATTTATACGAACTTAACTCCTTCGCCCTCCCACGCGTTTCTTCCTTATTCGTCAGATAACGATCTTCCTCTTGTTAAATTCTAATAGAACGTATACAAGATAAACGACAAAGCAATTAAAATTTCATTTTATATCTGCAACTGAAAAAATCGGCAAAGGAACTGCGTCGTACCGTTTGGTTGCTTGTCTACCAAATTTTGATTTAACAAATTTTATTATAACAATTTCTTTCTTTTTTTCTAACGTTAACGTATAGTCTCTTTTGTTTTCCATTATACGTATAAAAAAAAAAACTCGGAGTTTTATCGGCGGCCTCCTTAGCCAAGCGTTCGAGAACATTCGAATCAATCGATCGACCTTCTACTATCTTATTCTAATGAATGCCAAAAAAATATTGCAATAATAAAAAAAAGAAAAAAAAACAAACAAATTCATAAACGGACATTCGAGAGATATTCCTTCTCGTTTTTATTTTAATTTAAGAAAAAATAAAGGACAAGAAAAAAAAGGTATTCGCGCGAAAGCAAAGTATGTAAACGTAAGCGATAAACGTTGTTGCCTTGAAAAAGATCGACCGTTCGATATAAAATTTGGACCTGGTCTACAAACGTGGGAGAGAGTACCCAAGACGAGCTTATTCTTACTTTTTTGTTCTTTTTTTTTTCTTTTTTTTTTCTTTTTTTTTCTTTCTCTTTATCATTACTCTCATTCGTCTTGTTTCCGTGTTTTATCATCTGCGATAATATTTTTTGAGATTTTGTGTATTTTTGATTTTGTTCCTTACCTTTTTGGACACTTAGCGAGGTTTGATTTTTCGGTAGTCTCCTCAGTGTCCTCGATCGCCATTCACCCATTACTATATTTCTCGATCGATTTATCCTAATATAGCAGATCAAACGCGATCGATCGTTTCATTTATTTTCTAGTTCACTCTCTCTCTCTCTCTCTCTCTCTCTCTCTCTCTATCTCACCCTCTATCTCGCCCTCTATCTCGCCCTCTCTCTCTAATTCGCGTTTTCTCTCAAATCTCGCGTTTTTATTTTTCTCTTTATTCGTTCCCATCTTTTTGATATTGTTTGTTTCATTTCTCAAGAGATCTGTGTAAGACATAATTATACTTTGATATTTTTCTTTAAAAATAAGATGAACCTTTTTAATCGGTTTATTCGTAATTTCCTACATCGTTGCGCTTCCACCCCTTCAACGTCGTCGACGATGTTTCAATTTATCGGCGATCCTACGAACGTGGACGTAATAACCGTTAAACTGTTTTTATTCTTAACGTCAAAATGCTATTCTATTGCAAATGTTTAATCACATTTCAGTGATAAAGCAAGCCTAACGGAAATCGTCCACGTTGGTGGATTGCTGGTATAATCTTTTTAGAGATTGAGAAATTATCTTTTCTCAATAATACGAAACGCGCGCGTCGAAGATACCGATTTTCATGTGTCTATGAATTCGGATAAATATAAATAATGAATAAACATCGCAAGTGTAATAAGACAAGGAATGTAGCCTCATTCGGCCAAGTAATTAGAGATGGAGAAATATGAGAGTGAAAGAATAGACGAACCAACAACTACCCGATTGAATTGCTCGATCGGTCTAAACCACTGCTACTTGGCACAAACAACAATAGATAGGACGCAACGTATGCACTCTGTGGTCTACCACGTAGCGAGAAAAGGCAAACATTCCTCTATTTCTCTCTCTCTCTCTCTCTCTCTCTCTCTCTCTCTCTTCCTATCTCTTTATCAATTAAGCTACTTTTAGTTTAATAAAGTTCGGCAAATCGGTATCTCGCGTTCGCTCTCTGTTCGACGGAGTTTGGAATATACAGAGATTCAGGATTACATTAAATGAGACCATTTCAAATAATCGTACCTTAAAGTAAAATGATATTAAAGTGGATATTGAAATCTCGATACGAAATTAAAACTTTGGAAAATTGACGACGAGTTGAAAGAAACAGCGATTGATATTACACTTTGAAGATTACTGATATATATTCTACTCGTAGAAACGTAATATTACGGCGTGTTCTTCTCTTTTGTTTGTACACTCTAGCATATTCTGTATAATATTTCAGTTGGATCGCAAGCAAGAAACTTGGTCGAATTTGTTGGTTCCACTCGTTGTGAAACGCACATTTCTTCGGAGTTACATCTCACGTAGATCACAAACTCTGTCGATAATAATATTCGAAAACGACGAGAAAAGTTTCCAAATGAATCGAGAATGATTTGTTTGGAAATGTATTCGTCGTATCGAAAAATTGCAACTAACGTGCCTTCTAAACTATCTTAAAAACTATGTTACTTTTACTCGTATTATTATTCTTTAATTCTTTTCCTTCTTTCTCTCTCACATTCTCTCTTTCTCAGTTTCCCTCTCTGTCATTCCTATCTTACACTCTCTCACTCTCTCTCCCATTCATATCGCTCGTATCGCTCGAATCGCTCGTATCGCGTTGAACGATTGCCTAAAATTGCATAGATAAAAAAGTGTTTTTGGTTAGAAATGAAAAAGAGAAGCGATTGAGAATAAGAAGAAAATCGTTCGACGCGATAATGAGGTCAAACGGAAAATACGATCGAAATCGAAGGCAATGTCGATCATATTTCTCGTGTTTTTTTTTTTGCTACCCTGGAAAGCGCGCGAAATATTCGAACTTATAGATTGCGACAAACGCGCGCTTTCCAATGTTTTTTTTTTTTTTTGATTCCTGAAAATAAATGACACTTTATATGGCAAATTCAAAGGCGATACGCACACACAAGTATGTGCGCGTATATAAATGTATACTATATATATACATATATATATATATAAATTCGTGTGTGCGCGTATAATATGTATATATATATATATATATATGTATTATATAATGTAGATATAAAATTTTCTGTATGTATGTATTGTATAAGTATAAGAAAGTTCATGCACACCTCAATCTTTCTGCCCTCAACCACGGTGCCGTGTAGCCTCTCACGTGCCCGGTCCGCGTCAGCACTATTTGCGAATGTTACAAAACCGAATCCCTGCATGCAAGGACAGACAAAACAACATGCATTAAACTCAACTTACAGACTGCCAGCGCTTCGCAAGTAGCCGACTGGCTGGCTCGACATTTCGCACTTTTGCGTATCCTCTAATAGGAAATGTTAACCCTCCTCCTCCCTTTCACAGTCCTCTTAGTCTTAAGCGATTTTACGATAAAAAAGCACAAGAACGATCAAGTGCGTGCGCCGCCTTCTCTCGTACTTTTCTCGATCTATTATCTCGAAGATACTAAAAGATCGAAATGTCGAAATACCAGCGGAGATCTGCGAGCGCCTCATACTGCTTACGGAGACGCACCAAACAACGTGCAACAAATAAGTAAATGTAAAATCATGGTAAAAAATCATGGTCATGGTCACATTAATCATCTCATAGTCATATCATACCATATCATATAATCAAATCGTATCGTGTCATGTCATTGTGATTATCGTCATATCGTTCGAATAACAGATTCTTCCTTGTACCGAGAGGGGGGGGGATGCGTGTACCAGAGAAAGAAAAATGAAAAATAAGTTGGGCAAAGGTAGGTTGCCATTAGGATCTTAATTGTTGGACGATGATCGAGACAGGACTTTACTTGCTAGGAAAAGAAGAGAGATTCATTCGTCGGTGTAGGCTTATTAATCGTGTCGAAAGTGCGCAATTCCTATAATAATATATCCATATATCCATATCCATATATATATATGTATAAATATCCGTCGAATGAAAGTAAAAAAACAAAAGTTTCGAAGCCGGAAGAAAAGAAAATCGATCTCGACACGCTCACACCACAATCATTAATGGTCGGTCGACCGAAGCAACAAAAGATTGATCCTTGATTCTTCTAATTTCCTTATCTTGACCTTATCTCGAGGAAGTAAAGAACTAGTATAACGTAGAAAAGAAAGGACAAAAAATAAAGTCGATAAATTCTTCTTTCCGATAAAGTTGGACGTTGTGGTTAGACGTAGAAAAGAGGAAAGCTCTCTCTCTCTCTCTCTCTCGAACGTTTTCTTGCCCTGCTTATAAACCTTTTTTTCCCCACGGAAATAGAACAAGGCAGAAGGAGGGAAAGCCCAAGATAATCGACTTTTCTCCTTTTAACTGTCAGTTGGTTAAGGGCGCGGTCTGATTCTCGCTTTCGACTTTGACGAATCGAGACGTAGCTTTCTCTCCTCCGAAAGAAGAAGCAGAAGAAGAAGAAGAAAAAGAAGAAGGAGAAGAAGAAGACAAAAAAAGAAGAAGAAGAAGAAGGAAGAGAGGAGGAGAATGATAGGCAAAACGTTGAAAGTTATTATTAACCGACATTTCATAAAACCGATGATAATCGATATTTTTCAGCGCTGAAAAGGTAGTGCATCGACGACGTCACGACATCATCAAGCTTCGTAATTACATTTTTATTTTACATATTCCATGAATAATAAACAACGAGTTGGCTTTTTTCTCACGTCTTTTCGACTCTTTTATAACAATGTTGAATAAACGAATAAACTTTCTATTGGTTTTTTTTTTTCTTTATGCGACGATTAACGCTCGAAGATATGAAAAATCAATGTCGGGAGTCAATGTTTTGAAGACGAATCGAAAAAGAATAAAGAAAAGAATGTTGTATTTAGTTGAAATTTACATCGACGTTGTATACATAGACCCTGCGTGCATTGTTACCACCTTAATACCGGATCTTTTTTCACGGCAATTTCCAGTCCGAACTGAAACTAGCAAGATAAAGCTTCTCTTTCTCTTTTTCTATTTTTCTTTTTTTTTCTTTTTTCTTTTTTTTTCTTCTTTTTCCCTCCAACTCTCTTCTTCCAGGCACTCGTATTTTCTACGTCAAGAGGTAGGAGTTCTCGTGACGGGAGATCTAGCGCGATTCGAGAACCTCTTTTAAAGGTCTTATCAGACTTTGGGAAATTGCGGCTCGTGGTAGGTACTACCGACATATCCTTGAGAAAATCCTACAGAAAATCAATCTACGCCATTTTTTGGATGCACGTCGTTCTTCAAAATATTAAAGACCAATCATTCCAATTTCTAGAGAGAAAAGTAGCGACACGCGCCTCACGTGTGTGTGTGTGTGTGTTTGTGTGTTGGAGATCGCCATCTTGCACGCCATTTTGTATACGCCATCTTGGGCTCCCGTGGCCGCCGCGGCCGCGGCCGCGCACTTCGAAAACGACAAAACGTTCTATGAATTTTTTATTATTCTTCTTAACGTGCGTGCGACAAAGTTTGATAAATATTTCCTTCGACCATGCGACCATCTGATTCGTCCCTAGCATAACTTGTAGTCAAAAGTGTGGCCTCTCCGTTAATGACCTAGCAATAAATAATAACGACGTAAAGGTGTTGCGATGAAAAATAGAAAAAAGAATCTTCTAAAAAAGTCAAGAAAATAGAATAGAAATATAAATATAAAAAAACCGAGCCGGGAGTTTGGTCGATCGTATCGCTTCATTATTTTCTCAGGGCCAATTCGACGATAAAAACAGAAAAATATAAAATTAAACAAACTCCTAATCGTGCTTTTTATTTCCTTTTTTTTATAGAATATGTTACACGTCAATTACGTTAAGCTATTTATCTTCATATTTAGAAATAAAGCTTCCTTTTAGTAATTATTCTTGTCGAGCAGATATCATTTTGTTTAGCGGATAAAATGTACTATCGTTGGATCGTCCGTAGTCGTTCGACGAGACGATTAATTGCTACCCTAACCGTGATCGATTACCAGACGTTTTCTTTCAAACAAAGTAGAAAAGGTCCGACACTACAGATCAGGCAAGGCAATTCTCTTGTTCTCAAGCCCCTGCCATTCTATTGGACGTTATATAAGTAAAATATACGTTGAAATATAATAATCGCTGCGATATATTATATACGTGATTATAATGCATAAAGTCTACCGCATATTAAATGAAATTAATCAATGTTACAACAACGATTTTTTTTTTCATCGTCGTTGGACATACGGGCTCTCATTGCCTCACTACTAACGAATCCATTCCGTTTAAAAGAAGAAAGCGAATAGTTACACGCATGTGTAAATATGACTGCTCATGCAAGCTCGGGTGAAACGATAAATAAGTAAGTACGATAGTAAGTAAGTAATTAAGTAAGTAAGTAAGTAAGATATTAAGTATGTAAGTAAGTAAGTAAGTAAATAAGTAAGTACATGATAAAGTAAATGATAACTGTCGATCAAATAATAATAATAATGATAATAATAATAATAATAGTAATAATAATATAAAAAATCGTAATCGTAATGTAAAAAAGAAAAATAAATATCAACACATCCGGCGTGCAGGTAGTCCAAGTAATCGTGAAAGTTCATCCTTCTACGTAGATCGAAGAAAAAAAAAGCGAGGTAGCGATAATAAAAAAAGAAAATTGTAAAAAAAAAAAAAAAATTGAAAAAAAAAAGGAAAACATAATACTTAATAATAATAGAATAAAAAGTAGAATAAGTACAAAGAGCGTAATAAATGTATATAACCAGAGAGTGAAAAAATTGCACTTGCACATTGCGGCATATAACTGTTGCACCAATGCCCGAGAGAGAGGAGGAAAAAGGTCTCGGCATTCGTATAATAACGCAATACAAAAAAGTACCAACGTTAATAAACATTCCTTATCAACCGAGTGAAGGATTAGCGGTAGCGATCGTATAGATTATGTCGCATATTAAATCGTAGACTAAAGAGCACCCCCTGGTACCACGGAAAAGGGGCAATCGTTGTACATACATTTTATCTCGGTTTCTTTCTTCGCTGTTTTACTTGATATTCTTATATTCTACAGTAGGACAACCATATAAAACACTCACAATCGTCGATAAGACTTGTGGGTGATTCTAAAATGATTGCTTATACATATGTGCATATACCACCGAATCTCGTAAGAAAAAAGTGCCAAGGATGATTACTTACAATTAGATAATCATTAATTAGTTTGGACATGGAATCATTATATTCACTGTTGTTATTATTACTATTATTATAATTACGATTAATATTACTGTTATTGTCACAATTACTACAACTACTACCAGCATCAAGGAAGCCAACGACCAGTGACTCGGAATCGCGAACGCTCCTTGTTATCGATTAGAATGCGCTACTATCCAAATTTCCTATTATTTCTATTTGTTTGCTGTTACTCTTTCTCTCCCTCACCCTATTTTCATTCATTAACTTTTCAAAGAAATTAGATGGAAAAATAAAGGAATTATAATAAACGAAAATGTTTGTTTTTTTCTTTTTTTGTTATTTTTTTGTTAATTGTAAGAAAGACGCGCGTGTGCGTATGCGTGTCCGAGTGTCCAGTATCCGTTTACACGGAAGAGCGTGGCGAATAAACAATAATTACCCAATTAATTAACAGTGAGGTGCGAAACATAGCAAGACAGAATAAAAAAGATATTAACACTACTTTCGCGTCGACCGGGTGTGTGAGCGTGTGCTTGTATTTCAGAAGAGACAACTATATTCAATGAACAACCAAGTCAAACAATTAATCAACCGTGTTGTTATGTAAGTATATATTATATATGCGCTATACAGTGAGTGCTAACACGGCAGGGACATTTTTGGAAAATGAAAAATGGTCAAAGGAATAAGGAAAGTGAAAGAGCTTTCTTCTTTTCAAAATTCAATATTTCTTTTGTCCCCCTAATATTTCCAAAATTATTCAACAACAAATTATATGACGAAGAATAAGGAAAAATACGCGTCGATATTTCTACCCTTCGTTCGTTCGTTCGTTCGTTCGTTCGTTCGTTCGTTTTTGCTCGCGTTTTCTTTTATTATTATTTCTCAGCTCGAATCGAATAAATAAAGTCACGTAGACGTCGGAAAAGGAGACGTCACATCATCATCATCATCATCATCATGGCGTGAACAACAATTCCCCCCTTCGTTTGATCGTTATTTTTTCTTCGTGGTAGTGAAGAACGCGAGCATGGCTCTCTTTTTTTAAGGACGGAAAATTAAATATGGAAGGACAATTTTCATTCGAACAGTGGATAAGTATATAAAGAGCAGGACATTGAAAAGTACTCGAAGTAGTGTGACCGAAGCTGCCAAACAACGATATAAAAGCGCACAAAACAATACGAGAGATTCAAGATTACATAATTAGTGTATGTCTGTATATACACATACACGAAAGAAAGAAAAAGAGAGAGATAGAGAAAGATGTAAAGGAAAGGAAATCAAAAACGAGCGAGGTACAAATTAACGAGATTAAGAGTAGTTTTTTATTTTTTTTTTTTTTTTTTTGCATTTCAAAGTATATACCGCAAATGATTTTTTTCCTTCCTTCTTTTATCTATTTTATTTTTTCCCCTCTCTGTCTCTCTCCTTTTTTCATATCTGTTCTCCTACATTCGATTCCATTTGTTGAAATATTATTTAATAAATATATTGTAGAAGATACTAATGCGTGAAAGAGACATTAGAATGAGGGAAATTCAAAGTTTGGAGAACATTTTCTTTGGTTTGCTATCTGAAGTTTCGTGAATGCGGATAATGATTTTCAAGTTTGGACGGGAATCGGATTAAAGATAACGGAACGAACGAGTCTTTTAAAAGGAATATTTGAGAGAATATAATGCGATCCGCCGAACGATAGTGAAATCGAAAGCAGCGTTCTCTATTCTAAGACACATACGTGATTAATAAAGAAAAAAGAAAGAAAACAAAAATAGAAAAAAATATAGATATAGGGAAAAAGTAAATAAAAGCATTGGCTTCACATTATACCTTCCACTCACCTAAAAAAAAGCGTGCGACTACTATTTACATATAATAATAGTAATAATATAATAATAATGATTGTAACAATTAAATATAGAGATACCTTTCGTATTATAACGTGTATATGCGCACATATCTATGCAACGAGTATAGTGCGCGTGTAAATATATATATATATATATATATATTTATATATATATTTATATAAATATATAGGCATATATAAGTTTTGCTAAATGCAGTATATTATATGTACGTATCATGCTGGTCACGTTGCAAGTGGATTAGTCAAGGCTCGGCGATCGCGATGGAAAATATGGACCAAAGGAGAGAAAAAAGGGGATAAGAAGAATAAAGATAAAAAATTGGAACAATTAGTTGATCTGCATTGTGAAAACAATCGATCACTCGACTCCCTTAATTGTCGTTTATTTATTTTCTCTCGTTCTTTGTACTTTGGATTTAATGATAGGGACAATTTGTCAGAACTCGTGTTCGGTCTTTAAAGAATCCTGCTTGTAATGAAAACTCGTAAGGATTAGGTTGGAAAATTTGTGGAATTGTTGGATTTGGAGAATAGAAAGGGTGATATAGGTGCAAAAAAGTTTCATCAAATCAAATGGGCAGGCATCTCCCGAAGAATTGTTCATCCGCGAGCGATAGTGACGCTCGACCGGAATCGCCAACCGTACATAATAGCTCGCCGCCCGACGCCGCCGCCCGACGCCGCCGCCCGACGCCGCCGCCCGACGCCGCCGCCTCTTTATAGACCTTATACAACCTTATGGTTGTACGCCGAAAACTCTAATACGAAAGTTATCTTATTTTCAAATTTCCAATACTTTTTTCAACATTTGTCACTTGATTTAACGAGCATATTGTACGAGAGGCGCTACGATCGATTCTATGTATAACCAATGGGAACTAAATAACGATAAAATGCGGAAGGCTAGCTAGTAAAAATGCAACAGCTCGTCTAACAACTACGAGAGAACTAACGCCATTGGTTATATGCCTATACATATATATATACGTATATAAATAATTATATATTATATATGTATGTACGTGTCTGTCACTGGGGCACATACGCAAAATTAAGAGCAAGCGTGACAAGATGACTTTCAACAACGTTTTTCCTTTCTTATTCTTTTTTCTCTACTTCCTTTTGAAATAAAACCAAAAAATGACTCGGAAATGATAGATAGTCGCACTTGCTCTCTCATTTTCTCTCTGCAGATACGTAGTTCTTTTCCAAAATGCTGCACTTTATTAGGGATGCCACATTCCATTTACATTGACGAAGCTTTCGAAAAAAATGTTCTTTCTCTTTTCCTTCCCTCACTCTTCCCGCACGCACACAAATCCAGACAAACAGCAGGCACACGCGGACACGTACGATCTTACTATCTCTCCCTCTCTTTCTTACTCTCTTTCGTACTCGAGTGAACTCTGACACTCATCAAAAAATATATTATCCTATGAGCCTTTGCAAAATACAAGGAGAATAAGACGTATGTACGTTAATCCTGAAAAATGAAGTTTAATCAAGAAAATAAAATATATTGAACGTTTAATTCTTGATGCATTTCACAAAGGCAAATAGAAATATATATATATATATATATATATATATATATATATATATATATATGTATGTATATGTATACGTACTTAAAATATATGAAAATATATATTATATATAATAATACGATGGCAACGCTCTCTTAAAAATAAAACAAACTAGAATGAAATTAGTTAGAAAAGTGATTAATTTCTAGTGGAAAATGTCAAAAAGATGTTCCCTTTTCCTAATTTTCGATCGTCTCGTTATCGAAAGAAAAGATTGTCTTTATAAAAGAAGGTCGTCGAGAAGGATCGAGCAGGAAGATAAGCGCAGACCGGTTGCACGGGAGTTAAATTAATCCCCGCCCCCGCCCCCGCCCCCCCCTCTTAAGAGTACTTCCTGAGAGAGGCAGAACATGGAAATGGACCACTTTGCGTTCCATATTCGGTCGATGATTGGTCGTTACGACTACGGATGTACCTTGCTGTCGACTTCCCGTTCGTCGCGTTGCCCTGACGGAAGCTTATTCGATCATTACTCGGCTCTTTAATCTACGTCTAATAAGTATGATTGCCTTTTATAAACTTCCGATTTGCTTAATCTTTACTTTAACTGGCACAAGAGAAAAGGGCAAATCAGTCGGAGTTAGTGGAAGTTTTTTCGACCTGAACGATTTGACGATTTGACGATTTAACGTCGTTTATTAAACGACATCCGAATTATCTTAGTCGTCTTGGGACTCCATTTGCCAAGAAATTGAGAAAATCGAGAGAAATGTAGAAAGAGAAACCAATCATTTTGCTACTTTTGCTCGAGAAAGATTAAATTCGTATCGGTTGGAAGACGTGGTAATAATAATGTTAAGCTAACGAAGAAAGTACAACAAGGAGACGAATTTATAATGCGAACTTTGCACGCTTTATTACACAAAGAGAAAAAGAACGGGAAGAGAGAGAGAGAGAGAGAGAGAGAGAGAGAGAGAGAGAGAACACAAAGTTTGTCGCGTGAGTAGCACGATTACAACGGCAAACGAACAATCAAAATAATAAACCGCGTTTAAGGGTTACAAGCAAATAATACATTCGTGACTATTCATAATCCAAGGCGATTTGTTCTATCGTCAAGTTACGATCGGTTTCTTCCCTTACTTCATTTTTGATAGAAGAAAGTTGGATGAATGTAAGAAAAGAATTTGATAAGAATCGGTTGGAAAATTGGGAGAATCTTCGAGAAATCGGAAGAGAAGAAAAAAAAAAAAGAAGGGAAGGAAAGGAAAAAGTCGATAATCGATCGGCGAAGACAACTCGCTATGAGTTACTACGTCATAGCCTGTGCCGTCAACGCGGAGAAATATCCCGTTGGTAGAGCGGTTTTCCTCGCAACTCTCCCCGGCCTCAACTTGATGAAGTGCACTCGTGTGTACTTAACGCAAAGACGCCGAGTATGCAGGCTCACCGGATGCCGCCTGTCGGCACAATGTATTACTGCGGATCTTATCCAGACCTCTGTCATCCATATTGAAAGCTATTTACATAACGTTTCCGAACCTTCCGCGGCACGATGTGAAACCCCTACCGTTATCCTCCCCGTTATCCTCCCCGTTATCTCCCCTTGATCCTCTTCCACGTCATTAGCCGTGTTACCTACACTTTTACACGACTACCGATTCCAAGATTGCCAATAGTATTGCTTTCATCGTTTCGATTTCGAGACGATTGAGCGCGCAAGAAGAGAACGTTGCCAACGCGCTGAAAAAGAAGGAAAATAAGCAATAAGAAGATGCAGAGCCGCGAACTAAGGATTATTTCCTTTGGAGCGCATGCTCTCTCACTTATTCTTTCTTTTATTTTAACAAGTAACTTTGATAAGAAAAATGGCAAACGTTTGCCGCGACGCTGCACCTTTACTGAAACTCGTCGATCGATCTCTTGGCGATCCAAAAAGAACAAGTTAGCCGACATGAAAATGTTTAAAATCACATGTGAAATGAAAATGAAGTCACAATCGTATTGGAGAGCGCTAAGATGATCGATCGAAGTCACTGAAATTGTTCTTCTTAATAAATATAAGATTAATAGAATTAAATGTCCGAGGACGGGTTGAAAGGGGTGGCTCGCAGCCTAGAGATCGACGTGAGCTTACCTTGCTTCCTCTCTCGTTAAAAATGATTTCCACGTCGAGGATCGGGCCGAATTGCTGCAACAAAGGCAAAAGAAAAGCAAGAATTAAGAGTAAATATTTCGAGATGATAGTATCCTGGTAAATAAGTTTATTTGAAAACTCACCCCGAACATTGCCCTTAAATCGGGATCTCGAAAACGGAAGGGTATATTGCTGACGTGAAGGCGCTTAGGTTGGCCCTTCAAATCCGTGGCTTGCGTTACAGTGGCCGGGGTCGTCGCACCGGAAGTCACCGGCACGAGAGAGCCAGCTTCGACTGCTCCTTCTTGGCTTGCCTCGTTTCCTCCTTGCGTCGCAGAAGATTGTTGTCCACCGCTGTTGGCCGCGGCGGCGGCCGCTGCAGCCACTGCCGCCTGAAAGACCTCCGACTTTTCGGAGATAAATGGATTCCGGAATATAAATTGTTAGAACAAACTATAATGGATCGTTCAATCAAAGTCCTTGTGACTATGCGTTCGTAACGCGCTTTTAAAATACGATGAAGTCTTAAATATAAATTAGAAGTAATAAGAATTAACCGAAAGATCTGTTTCGCGGACAAAGTAGATTCGCTTCGCGACATAGTCGAGTGGAGTAGGGCTGAAAGTGGTCAGCCCAAGTGGTATGCCAGGCTTATCGCGCTTGGACTACTAACGAGCCCGAAGCAACACGTTCCGGCCGCGCGTTCAAACAGAATTTCAAGCGTTAAGACTGACAATGAGTTTGCTTATAACGTGACGATAATATCTTAAATCCATTGGTAATGCTCGGCCACGTAGATAATACGTAGATTCTTATCGAGTTGAATGTTCGGAGCGTAATATCTATAGGTTAATACCGAGGAACCGTTATAAGAAACTCTTGAGTATGGTTAATCTAGAAAGTGATGCGTCCTCGGAAAAAGCCTCGAACGCACGAACCACCACCACCACCACCACCACCACCACCACCATCACCACCATCACCCCGTGCGTTCGAAATAGAACGAACGAGATCGAGCGGGATTAGTTTTCGAGCGACCTCGCTGAGCGATATCGTTCGACGCGGCAATATATCCTTCCTTTCGAGAGCTCGCAAGAACGTAAAACTGTCGTGCAAACGGCGCTGCAAAATCGGGGACACGCTTCTATTACAACTTTACGAATACGTGTAAAGAATAATGAAAATGATAGGAAACGAACGGACGACGATTCAGGAAATCCTTTTCGAGACTGAAGCGTATGAGTTACCCCCTATCGAGATTTACTTATGTTACATTCCTTCAGATATCAAATATTTTTCTACTACCCAATGACTCGTTTTGAATTTTCTTCTATCTAATAATGCATTTGAATCTTACTTACGATGGCTTGTTGATCGACGCCATTCGGCGGCGGAGGTGGACTAAAACTGGCTGCCGTTGGTTGCCCTGGTGCCGAAGGATGTGGTCCACTCGTTGGGGCTGCTACTTGGGCCCCGCTTGGAGGAGCCTGCTGACCCGCTCCGCTATTATCTTCTTTAACCGGTACCGGTGGGGGTGGTTTAACCTCGCCTGCCGCCCCGGCTGCCCCAACAACACCCGCGACACCGTTTACCGGTGGTGGGAAGACACCCCCACCGTACGGCGCAGCCATTCCTGTCTGCACCATATGCTGAAACGCGACACAAATTTCTTCATTATTCTTAAATACTATTTGACCTTATTTACGTCGGCAAAGGATAATGACCGGGGTGGATTTGCGAGCAAAGACGATTACGTTCACCGTGACCGTCGCGAGGACGATACACTTTTGGCTAGTTTCCATCGGCGCCTCTACCTCAGCTCGACGTACGATTAAATACCAATATTTTTCTTTCATATAGAAGAAGGAGATAGAGAGGGATCAAGAGGGAGAAAGATAAATGCGATAACATTTAGTTGAAAGATGTTGCACGTCCGACCACTAGCTTCCTCTCTAAATATGTACCTGCAATATCCAAGAGTAGTTTTACTTCTCCCTCGAGATAGAAGCGAAAAGAGTATGCCTGGAAAATGGCTCTTTAAATAGCCGCTCAAACTCGAGCAGGCTAGTACTCAAGTTGGAATAAATTAGTCGCGATAAATCACCTTAAGGTCGAGCTTCCGTGACTTTTTTTTCTCTCTCTCTCTCTCATCTAAAACCTAAGTTTGTACGGTCCTTTTCAATTGCCCGCGTTCGTTATTGTCTAGGTACCAAAAGAGAAAGAGAGATGCAGGCAAGAAAACTAGTTGGCTACTTCTGGCGACTACTTTCGGACGTGGATTAACAAGAAACACGTTCGTCGTCTAAAGGAGATTAGGAGGACGGACACGGTCGTTCATCTTATATTATCGCCGGTTATCCGGATACAAAGAAACCGTAGACATTTGCATATTGGCGCAGAAGGTGGCACAGAAGGTGGCACAGAAGGCAAATAAACATAGAGGGTGTGTGTGCTAGGTGCGTGTAGTCGATCGATGAACACAGGAGGCACATGAAATGGGAAATATCGCCAGGCAAAATCGTTCTCGTCGAGAGCAAAGAAAGAAGCGACGAGGATCGACGATTTTTGCTTGCTCGTAGCGGAATTAAATAATTGAGATGGTTAGCAGCACGCATACGTCAGCCGTGTATGCAAGTACGCGCGCGCACGTATGCTTCGCTTCGTTTCGCATCGTGTGAGAAATGATCACGAGATACGGAAGATAAAATACGCGATGGCACAGTTACGCTGCAAAAAATGTCTAGTCGATCGTTACAAATTTCAATGATTTTTTGTAGAGACCGAATAACGAGAAACTAGCCACTTGCACGAACGACAAAGCTATTTACTGTGAACATTAACGATCTTGCGCATCTTCCTCGCGTATCTTTCTCGAGAACGACGTACTTAACTTTTAGATTTTATTGAAGCTAGCGAGTGGGAGGAGAGGAGGATGCTTCGGAAGATTAACAACGACGCCGACCATGCTAGTTTTGAATATCTCAAAGCATCTGGCACGCGATTAAAACGAGCCACTCCGGTTTCGTTAGGAACGCGGCCCAAAGGTCGTCCACGACTTCTATCCTTGACTTTCCGCAAATGTATACGTATATTCTTTTTCCTTTCCTCTCGTTACCGGTAGGATAGGATTCGCCGATCCAAACAAGGACGAGGGCGAGGGCGAGGGCGAGGACGACCTTAAATCCAACTATAATAACAAGCAGAAGCAGAGAGATATATCTTCCTCTCCCACCCTCCCCCTTCCCCCCCTTCCTCCTCTCTCTCTTTTCCAGAGTTACAGTTGGGGAGGGGCGCAAATTGTTCTCAATTTTGTTAACGTAAAACGAACAAGAAAATACACGAAGGCGAGAGCCAAAGAAAGAAAAATAAATTCCAAAGGTGATCGAATCCAAACGGTAATGAAGAAAATCCGTGTTGATCCGTATTAAAGTAGCGCCGTTTCCAGCGACCCGATTACATTTATTCATGCTTTAGTAATTCTACGCTGTATTTGTTCATACACGTCCAACAACGGATATTTGTTTCGATGAAAACCATTCTGAACGCATCCATTTCTTTCTTTCTTCCTTTCTTTCTTTCTTTATTGAAAATACAAGATACGTTGAAACGATCAATTATTTCTGTTAGTTTTTCAAACGGAAAGAAAGAGTTAGAAAATATTCCTATTTTTTTTGTTGTCTTCTTTCTCCTTACATTCTCGCAGCACAAATTTAGCAATATTAATTTAGCAAATTCGCATAAAAATAGATGAAAAGCTGTAAATCCAAAGGAAAGATTCAAAACTGTTTAACGAAATGTAGCAACGGCAGCAACGATAATTCACGCGATTACGTGAATAACCTCGCCGTTTAACGATCCTCTCATATCCCGGCTACGACCGATTATTGCAATTTTGTCGTCGAGATTCTCATAAATTCGCGAGGAAAAAGAAAAGAGACAGGATCGTAAGACAGACCGAGCGAGGGTTTCCTTCCGGTGCGCGTACGAGAGAAGAAACGTCGACGTAATAAGATTTTGAAACTGAGCCAAGAGAAAAACCGAGACTATTAATAACTCCCTTAATATGAAATCATTCAATCTTAATCATAGTCCACGGTCGGCGACTCGTACAACCGAGTTCTCCCAACTGAATTTAAAGGAAATTCATTTAAACGCAACTCGGAAAAGCGCTAAGTACTTGAATAATATATCAAGATCAAACATCTCTCAAGGAGGAAAGGACAAGATTCGTTATTCTTATTGTTTTCTTGCCACGATATTAGTCAGCGAAGAACGTTCAGAAGAAATAAACGCGGGTTATTAATTAACTCATAAGCGAGCGATTCGATAACGTCCGACGTGGTAGCACGTGCTGAGAGAGAAAACTTGGACGAGAACTGTACGAGAGAAACGATTGAAATTCTTTTCCTTTGGTTATTCTTGAACTAGAGACTCGAGACCGAGAGCATTCCTCAAATTTTCTTCTCGTCCTGCCAACCAAGGTCTTTCGAAGCGATTCGAGAAACACTAGTCTAACCAAAGTTATTATCCCTGTGGAAAGAAGAGCACGGAGTCTCGTCGTTGCGAAGTAGTATTGGCCCCCTTCCTACAAAGGGAATCCTCCCTTTTTCCCCATACCAACTAAGCTCTCTTAGCAAATTTTCGCTCTGTTCGGCTAACTGACTTTAATCTTCTTTTAAACGATAAATTTATAAAAATAATACAACATATAAAACGGAACTGTGAAATAGTCTAGCGCTGTTATTCGGTCGAACGAAGATAAAACTCGGAGAAGAGAAAGAGATGATCGAGACGATAATTTCGCAAAGGCTCCTTTTCGCAGGACCGTTAGTACGGAGCCATGGAACGAAGGGATCGTAGACGGATTTTGGCACGGAGCCATCCTCTCTCGGGCACAAAGGCCCACGCTACTCGACGACCGTTTGCCCGCCGCCCGCCGCCCGCCGCCCGCCGCCCGCCGCCCGCCGCCTACCGCCTGCTGCCGCCTCCGAGGGGTCATAAAGGCTGCTCTCCTCTACCTCCCCCTTCTACTACCGATTCCTACTATCCGAGCTACTCTATAGAGGCCGTAACCTCCAAAACGTGGAGAATCTTTTAACTCCGATGGGATTCTTTCCCAGTCGTCGAATTTGGATGTTTCGCTACGCGTATCCTCTCGCCTTTCACTGCCAACCTTGTTCAACCAATTGAAACCGCGATCTTACGTGTTGCGCTGAAAAACCGCAGTCCGTCAGTCTGCCGGTCGAATCGCTATGAAATATTACTCCTCTCCTATCACCTCGATAGAATTTTTCACTTTAACGATATCTAGGAGTTTCAGGTAAAAAAGGGCTTATTTTTTTTTTGCCGATCATTTCAAAAGAACTAGCAAGAGGAAAATAAGCTGGTGCGTCTCCATACGATATCCTCAGAACGTATGGCGTATAAAACGCGCGAGCCGCTACGGATTAATGCGAGTAGACTCGCGATGCGTGTCGTGACGTCACTTCCGGCCAATCAAAAACCATCAACGCCACGATCGCATCGAGCTGTTGGTTGGGACGACGCAATAACGGCTATGATGTAGACTACTTCAACTGACGACGACGATAATGATGATCGCGCTAACGTTCAGCATAGGCGATACGTTTATTCGCCAAATTTTTCCACGCGCTTCATCAGCGACATTGTTTTATCTCCAAACAATTCTGTGATATTGATTGGAGTAATTATTTAAAATGACGTTCTTTAAAATGATTTTCAAAAAAAGAGTTAAGTTACTCTTCTCGAAATATTTCAAGAACAATCGAGATCAAAGAGACAATTCTGATTATGCGGGCCTAATCGTTCCAATTGTTCGACGTCAACTCGAGGAACGAAGAGAAAAGGGAGACTACGATAAGCGCGTTGTAAAAAAACTACTCTTAAGGCAGAGTTGAGCTTCTGACAGAGTGTCGTTACACCCAATTAGTTTCGTTAGCGGCCTTCAGGAATTATCACGCACAATAGAACGTTGCGACACGAAGCTACGAGTTTTCTGTTTTTCCGGCGAGAAAAAGTCGCAACTTAGACGCAATTAAGACGCAACTAAGACGCAACTAAAACGCAACCTAGACGCAATGTAAACATTATCAAAAAGGGAAACAAATAACATCGGAAACAAAAAATAGGAAAAAAGTCAGAGCCTCTTCTCTATCTCTTTCTATTTCTTTTACTATTCGCTCGTCGAGATGTCGAGAGCATGACAGTCTTCAACGACTAAAGTTTGAATTATTCATCAACTACACACATGCGGCTTCCGATTGGTCCTTACTTCGGGAGAAATTCATCGCGCGCATGCGCCCCGCTTAAAGCATTTTAATGAGGTACGCTTATTCCATGTGCATGACAAGAAGATCCTGCATGAATCGAAATGATCGAGGATCCTTAGAAACACACCTATTGCGAATGAAATTTTATTCAGAGGGCAGATGTTACGAATCGAAGGGAAGAGATGAAAAGTTTAGTTGGAAAAGAGCCGCTGGTGGTGAACCTTTCAAAAGACAGCTGTGCGTTTCGAGCAAGGAAATTGGAGCCGCGTGGTGCGCGCTTTCTCACACCGAGAACCCAGCAGCAGCAGCAGCAACAGCCGCGCAAGGAGATTCGTGCGAAGCTTCGATTACGCGAAACGATCTCGAAATCGATCTCTACCGAGTCGAACCCGATTTCTAACTCTTTGCCCTGCACCGAGATACTATAAAAAAAAAAAAAAAAAAAAAAAAGCAATGCTTCCTTCGCTCTGCTTTTACTCGTATCATACTGATATTCGAGTCAATCGATTCGTATCAATTTCAACGAGCGAGCGAGCGAGCGAGCGAGCGAGCGAAATAAAGTCCATGAAAAGATATAGGTATGTATTTCGCGTTTGATATTGATAACCCTCGAATTATCGGAATTTGGAGGAGCCGCGCATGGAGATATCGAACGACCTTTCGACCTCGTCATTTCACCTATTTGGACAATTTGGAAAATGTAACATTAGTTTATTTCTCTTAAATATAAGGAGAAAGGGAGGAGACGAAACGATTTTATCAATGAACCTTTGAGTCGAGACTCGCTGATACAATCTTCGACGGCAGCAGGCTTGCGAGGGAGACGGACCGCTAGAAGGAGAGAAGAGAGAATGATAGGGGAGAGAGACGTGCGTACGTGTGTTTACGTCGACGACAAGAGCTATTCAGAATGCGCGCCGTCGAGTGTGCGCGTCCTGAGAAGCAAGCAAGGCATGCACACCGGGTGTGTCACTACGTACATGGACGACTATTTCTTCAAAGGTACAATATATAGGTGTATGTACGTGTGACCACGCGAGACAACATCTCTCTGTC
Source organism: Polistes dominula (assembly GCF_049000335.1). NCBI lineage: Eukaryota > Metazoa > Arthropoda > Insecta > Hymenoptera > Vespidae > Polistes > Polistes dominula. Next base: position 254,345 of record NW_028300998.1, on the reverse strand, counting down.
TCTCTCTCTTTCGAGTCTCGCCTATCGACCGACCGTCGACCGACCGCTCCGATCGACGTTTTCAAAATGAATAATAACGACGCCTGTTAAATTTCCTTCCTCTTTGACAACTAACTCGATCGATGTTACACGCATATGCAAAACATACGATCAATAGCATCATCAACTTGGATATTGGTCGATTCGAGTGCGTTTCTCGCGTGCTAAGATTTAACGCGCGAATTCACGAATTTCACTTTAGTCGTCATTTAGATGTCGGCGTGGAATTTTTATAATCCATCAACGTTTCAGAGAAATAAGAAGCCTAATTCCAAAAAAATGATGATCTAACTTGAACATAAAGACATTACAAGAATAAGTAACTATATTGACTCGAGATTAGACTCTGCTCAAATAGTTTAATCAATTTTCCCTTGTTATCCAGTCTTGTCGCTTCTTTTATCGCTTCTAATGTCAACATGACAGTTCGAAGAGAAAAAAACAAATAAAAGCATATTCCAAATGAATTTCCACAATTCCAATTTGGATGTAATTTGTACTTAAATAAGGTGCGTTATTTGTTGACATTTTTCTATCTTTATCGTTCGCGTAGCTAAGGGATCGCAACATCGATACCTACGCTTTTTTAGTCGGTTTCATCCGCTACTACGTAGCGCCAATCTTAAATAACATTTGCCTTTTAATATCGGTAAACTCGTAAATGTTCGTAAACAGGCGCGCGCGCAGCCCTTCGGCGAACGCTCCAAATAGATCGACACGTATTTTTCACTAGCGAGACGCCTCCAGTCGTTTGCTCAAGAGAATTCAAAGAAAATTCTACAAGGCGGAGAAAACAGGCTTCTGATACGGATAACCTTTGAGATGACCGCGCCTCGTTATCATCACCCGTTATCAATATCAGGCCTTACTTTTTTCAAATTGCCTTGCCTTGCCTTGCCTTGCCTTTCCTTCCCCTTTCCCTGCTCTCTCTCTCTCTCTCTCTCTCACTCTCGAGATGAAAATAATACGATTTCGAGAGGGGAGCAAAAAAGAAGCAAGGGAGGGAGAGAGAGAGGATCGATACTCGGAAGCTTGGAGCTCCGAGCAGAGGAAAGTACACGACATGCTCCGGAGGAAAATAGAAGAGCGGGGAGACACGTTTTCTTCCTCTCCCTGCAATTTTTCGAAAAGAAAACTCAAAAAATGACATATGTATTTATATAAGTGCAATATATTCGGAAGATATTTGATTAGTAGGAAAGATAGGAGGAGGGAAGGTGGCAGCCGAGTCGAAGAGTCAAGTCCGGGGAAAGAGAGGGTGGCGCCAGGGACGGATGCGTGGGTGGTCCTGGACGACTCCGAGAGAAGCTGCGACTAGCCCGGTACGATCGATATTTACACCGCAGTGCCGCGGCGCCCTACACATAGAGACCCTAGCGACGAAAGCAAACACTCCTTCAAGATAACCTTCTTCTTCTTCCTTAAGAAACGTTGGAAAATCGAGCTCCTTTCTCTCTTGCGTCTTCTCGATTCTGGCGGTACCAGCATCTCTAATATTGTGCCAATGAAAATAAAACAGCCCGCATCTCTCGCTAGACCGAACCGACGAAAAATCGAAATATCGAAGGATCCTCTTTAGACTCGTCAAATCGGTCAAGTTTGAGGAAAAATATTTTGGCCACTCTACTATCATCCTATCTCTTTTCTCTTTTTCTCTGACTCAGCTGTGACTCATCTATGTCTATTTACGAGCAAGCTTCGCAAATATTTACGTAGGTGGCAAAGCCATATTTCTCAAGACTGTTGCTTTGTGTTAGAGTGCCCAAATTTTCGGACAAAATACTCATCTTCTCGTTACTCGAGCGTTTCCTTTCCGTCATAAAGTATTTTGCTCGAAGACTAGCAAGGCAAAAGAAAAACAGACAAAGAAGTTGGTATTTTCTAGAGTTCGTTGACAGCCGTCAAACAGAAGGGGAAGTGCGATCTCAAAGACTCGAACAAAAGACTCCTGTAATCGTTATCTCGGTACTTATCACGAACAGCTGTTCGATGCAGCTACTATGAAAAGGATCTTTGACGTATCGACGAAGCTGATTCTGATACGCGACTGGTGTTCGCGAATGAACAACTTGTTATTCAATCTACTAGAATGAAAATCGATTCGACGCATGAATCTCTGATGCGCGGGAAGTACCTACTCGTGAAGAGGCTGATTTACGAGGCGGTTTATGCTCCTATTATATTTTGGGGTTTGCGTGCGAGCAAATAAGATCGTAAATACAGAAAGAGTAAAGGAAGACATCGAATGAGTCCTATTATTAAGGAGAAACGATATTCGAGACACCAACTTTTACAGAGACGAAAAGGGAACGTTCCGATTGTTCTATGCAATTGATTTAAGCCTACTAATCGTTATACTATACTTTCGGCCGGAAATGGAAATAAATACAAGCGCACTTAAAAGTCGTGCAGGTTTAAATACTCTGTGACGAATGAATAAGCTAATTCTTTCTGTAAAATAAACGATACTGCTTATAGGAAGAAGACTTTGGTTCGAGGGAAAATCTGAAAAAATGATAAGTAATCGCTCCTCTAAGGGTTTACAAATAAGAAGCAAATAAAAGAGTTGGTTGATGGCAAATCTAACAATAAGAGAAAAAGCTTATTTGGCAAATCTTCCCGGCAGCCCGTAGTTGAAGCAACCGACGAATTTCGAATAGCATAACCAGTTTGGTCCAATGCAGGTAGGTAGGTAGTCGCGGCTCTTTCGATAAACATGTTCGTGAAGGAAAGCCTGTCTCTACATCCCAAGGCTAGTACTAAATTCTTCGTTCTTTCGCAGATAAAACAAAAGAAACTTCTTTTCTAGCAAAAATCGAAGATACAAAAATCTGTTGGGTTGATATTTAACTTTGTTTCTACGCATCTCTTTTTCTATCTCTTCAACCTATCTATTAATCTCTATACATCTTCTTCTTTTTCTACCTCTTTTACGTACAAGTATCTGATTTTTGTGTATATTCCAAAACGAAGATAATCCGACAATAAAGCTTTTATCGAGTTTGTTGAAATATTCTTTTAGCATGTATCAAAAGCAAGGTCAAAAGTTTTGTATTTTCTTTTTGTTTGTTATAAGTCTGCGCATTTTTCGATTGCCACTTAAAAATTCGAGCTAAAGCGTATGTTATCGATCTGGAAAGAGCACGTTCCAAGAAGCAGATCTTTCTCCTTCTCTTCCCTTGCGTACGAATAAAGATCTTTCTATTCCTGAAATAAACTCTCCGGGAATCCACGATGCGTCCTATAGCTTTGGAGGCACGCAGTCGACGAGGCGTCCCTCTGTCCGCGATCACGAAAGCGAGACTATCGCTCTCCCCGCCGTCCGTTACCCCCCACCCCGCCCCGCCCCTCCCCACCAACCGCCAACCGCCCCACGTTCCTTTCTTATTCTTGCTTACACACTTACTCACTTTCTCACTTTCTCTCTCTCTCCCCCCACCGCTCATACTAACCTCAACGATGCCTTTGTTGGCACTGCCAAGAAAGAAGATGAGAATAAAAAAAAAACAAGTCTCGCGCGTACTCGTGAATGAAATAAAACGTACGTAGCCTATGTTTACTAATGCTAATAAGGGATATTATAAAAAGTCCAGTAAATAAATGAGAAAGTGAACAAAAAAAAAAAGAAAAAACTGAAGGAAATAAAAGTGTTTACAAATAATTGTTTGCCTCCCGCCAAAATGTTGTACTTGAAAAAAAGTGAATAATAATCGATTCATTTATTTTCTGTCTATTTCTATTCCATTGTAGTAAAAAATTTGGAAGAGATAAAGCAAAAGACGATTGGAACATAGAACAGGACTAGACGTTGAAAGCGCCATCTGGTGAAGTGACGCCTCGGGAGAGCACGTCGGTCATGCCGAAAGGCCGGCGCAAGCTTTCTCTCTTTCTCGCACTCGAAAACGTTTCATTTCCGCTTCCCGAGGAAAGGCGGAAACAACGATTTAAGGCAAATAAACAAAGATCAAACTTACAGGGTAATACATCCCTTGCGGAGGAAGGAAGAACGCCCCAGAGCCCCACAGTTTGAGGCCGTTTTGCTCCACCGTTGTGCGAACAAAAATCCGTCACTGGTAACCTCCGGACCTCCGTTTCCCCTTCTCACCCACCTTCCTCTTCCCTCTTTCTCTTAGATTCTCGATCGGTTTCTATCTACTTGACTGTCTACTTGGTGCGCGTGTATTTTCTCTTCCTCCTGCCCCTTCAGGACAGCGTGCAGCCACGCGAATAGAAAATCCTGTATTTCGTCCGGCTTCCGAAAAATAACACACAACACTCAAAAGTATCTTGCTCGAGAGAAAGACGCGGCGTCGTCTTCGAGAGACAGAGTGCGATGCGATGCGATGCGATGCGATCTCTCTCCCTCTTCTTCTAACTTCGCGCACGCACTGGGCGCGCGCGCGCGCGCCAAGGCAATTTCTCGCACGCACCAACAACCGCGTACGGCCGAAGAGGAATTGCCGAGGAAGATGAAAGCACGATCCGGTCCGCAAACGATCGGAATACGCAAGCAAAGAATCTTTCCTTCTTCTTTGTCTTGGCTCGTCAAACTTGCTCTCGCCCACTCTCTCTCTCTCTCTCTTATTTCTTTCACTGGTTCGGTTCGCTATCTACCGCTCTATTCGTCGTCGTTGTCGTCGTCGTCGTCGTCGTCGTCAGTCGTCCGTACAAATCTAGCAACAACCGCCACCGTGCGTGGTGCCTTTATGACTGACTCCTCGCGTATCCACCCGTCGCCATCACTGCGCTCAGCGCCATCTACTTGCCAGTCGTCGTAGTACCTCCGACGGTAGTCTAGCAAATCAAACGGCGCGCTTTTCCTTGCTACGAATATACCCGGTGCTCGAATTATATTTGCCGAGCTTGAGTTTTTTTTTTTTACCAAAATTATTTGCCTACCATTCTATATGTATTTTCAATGAAAAAATATCACTGCTTTTTATAACAGGGTCTCAAAATTGACTAGAACGGAGGTTGATCAATAGGATCGTGATACATTCTCCAGCTTGAGAATGGTTAACGAGGAGGGCACCGCATATTTTTAGAACTACAGCCGTACAGATGGATCCTCATACGTTTGGAAGTTGCATCTGTGACGCACATGCGCCTGCTCTCGTCGGCGATCCCAACACTACGCCATTTCAAATCCTGTCTTCTCCTCGCTCGCACCATTTTGACACTATAAATGTTTTATGTCCCCTACCTCAGCTCCAAGGGTTAAAGCAAAAGAGGAGAGGAGAGGAGAGGAGAGGGAGGGAGGGAGGGAGGGAGGGAGAATCAATTTATCGAGCTAAAGGAAGAGAGATATATAAACTCCTTTGACGTGGATGTTGCGATCGAGCGTCTTTTTACCCCAGCCAGCTTTCGGATCTATCTGAATTTGTTGATACATTATTGAAAGCTTTGTTTCTATGCTATCCTCTTATGTTAGTTCGAAAATAGAACTAACGTTATATCGCGGCAAGGAGATCGATTTCGTAGGGAGTTGGACCAAGATAGAGTCGATTTATCCCCTCCGAATGTTTAAACATTTATCAACGGGCCGAAATACAAAGAAATAGAATATATCTTTGTAGATACTTGTCATCTTTGAATAAACGTCGATTATGTTCTAAGGACACGCGTAACATTTTCGTACCGCAAAGGAGTAGTAGGGCCATCGACAGGGACTAATATGATTTGAAAGCATTTTCTATCTTTCTCTATTCCTCCCATCATGAATGAAGGGGAAATACTGAAGTGGCGTCTCCATGACAACTACGAGGGAGTAGCAAGTTGAGTGCAGAATCAACTACCGATCTCTGACACCATTGAAAACCATCTACCTCTTTGTCAGGATGAAAAATAACTTTTTTAAATCGTCCATCTTAATAACTTGCCTGCCCCAGTCGCAGATGAAATAACATTTTCTAAATAAATGGAAAAAAATAAAGGCTCTTTCTTTAATCAATGCTAGGAAAATAAAATGAAATATATCTACGAGTATACTGGCGGATGCAAGAGAGTGCGTTTTCGTTCTGAGAAAAGTTAAAGGTTACATCCCGAGGCGCGATAGAAATAAAGTTCGGACGAGTGGCACTCGATGACAAGAGTTGCCGTTTGGATTCTCGAAAGTCCCTTCTCTCAAGCTACAGCCCCCGAAAGAAGAAACGCGTACTAAATTTATCCTCGAGCACGATCGTCATTTTCAGCTATTCTCTCTCCTCTATCTCTTTTTCCGTCTTTCTCCTCTACTCCAACTATTGCTTGAGAAAGTCTTCCTTTATAATATTAATATTTTCTTATTTATCAGTTTATTAGTTTATCCAAATTGTAAACAATTAGCTGAATGCTATTTAATGAATATTTTTAAATAGAAGGAATAGTTGGTCGTTTTATGCTCATCTTTTTTCTCTTGGTCTGTGCTTTCCGAGAGATTACGTCACGTCATGTGTTTTTTTTTACTTTACTAACCATATCCAAACTTTGTCTATTTCTCTAAGAATACGTATACGGTGGTAAGCCTCTGAATAATATGAGGAGAGTCTTTACAGGCGCATAAACATTTCTTCTATAAACACGAGAGAGAGAAATTTTACGATATCTTTGAATAATCTTAGAAGCACATTCTTTTTACTTTTCAATTACAAAAACATTATTTTCTTAAAATGCTACGAATTCTAAATCTCACCGAAGTTATAATATTTTACTGACCATTGAAATCATTCTTTTTTTTTTTATTTTCAAGGAGAATCGCGCGTATGACGAGGATTTACCATAAATCAGAAACAGATTTTTTCATAACCAACGGAAGAGCTTATCCGATGAACTAATAGGAAACTACCATATCGACGTACACTATTTTCTGATACCGACCAATGATAAATATATATTTACAATTTGATACGTTTATATTATTAATAATAATAATAATAAAACATTAAAGGTATCCAATATTTAATCGCTTTTTATATTTTATTAATTCTATAATTAAATTTGTAGTCTTAACAAAACTCATGTATGATTCATTTAAACGTTGATAATACAGAACACGTAATACTGTCGGTAAGGCAGAATATAATATTGGTCTCGCTCGATTGTGCTACTTTCTATCGAGCAATTTGATTTTTATATGAAAGAATATGCACGAATCGTTGATACTTTATCATAATCCATAAAAAAAAGTATAAGATATCCATTTATGGTTATGATATGGATATGAGAGTACGCTACGATCTTGTCATTTTCAATGATTAAAAGGAACTCAATTTGTAATGGGTAAATGCATTGGCGCGAAAAAAGAAGAAAAAGGAAAAGGAGAGAGAGAGAGAGAGAGAGAGATACGATATACATGTAACAGAAAATGGCTACCGCCATTATTTGAACTTTACCTATTTTCAAGTAATTCTACATAAAAAAACAAATGAAAATAAATTGAAGAAAAGTATTCATTTTTGAAAATCTTTCTCCCAAAATACTTACATGTGTAATATTTTCTTAGTAAAATACATGTACGTAATGAATCCGAGCATGTTCAATGAAAAATAAATGATAAAAAGCAAATATGCTGGGATTTTAAAAAATCCTATGCTTTTAACGTTGGAATTGTTAATTGTCGACATTTATTGTAAAATTCGCAAATATTACGAAAAAGGATTTTTATTCGTTGGGAATTGTTGACCTTGATCGTTACCACCCGGTCGGGACATTCTTTTTAAAAAGATAAATCTGGGATGAACGTACCCATATTTCCATATTTAGCTGCTCCCATTCATAGTTGAGAGAAAAGTTGATTCTGACATTACGTAAATGTATTCTTCGAAGAATCTCTGCTTTGATTTGTCTGCTGATACTATGAGACGAACGCATGGTGCCAGACAATGGTGCAAATTACTTTTGAACGTGCATTTAGGCGCGCTTTGCAAAATGTGCGACGGTGCTGTCATCTTGCGTGGTTTATCGGCAAGTTCTTTTACGAAAAAAAATCTACTCCAAAGATAATTCCGACGATAGACATTTATTTTGTACGTTGCTTGATGATGGTCATCCACAAATTATTGAAACAATTATTATTTTACAACTGGATAGGGGAGAGAGATAAATTAGATCAAGCGTTTGTTCATTTGTAAGCTTTTTTAAGTTTTATCTTATTGCTACGATAACCGAAGAGGGCCTTCTCGAAATTCATCGGGGTAAAAAAATGATGAAATTTGATAAAAGTGTATAGAGTATCGAATTAATATCGTAAAATATAAAAGCACTATCGTTGTTATCGACGTTGAGTAGAACGTCGTTGGAGGTAAAGATCGATATTTGTGTATGCTCGATGCAAATAATGTTTATTCGGACTTTTATCGATGCCGTCAAATAAATCGCGCTCGACTTGATCGCACATTACAACTTTGAAATTGGATTGGCCTCGAGCGCGCTACAAATTTATGATCAAACGTTCAGAGGAATACGCGTTACGCGAATGTGCTCTATGGAGAGAAACGAAAGTTATTCTCATTATTTTCCCTTTGCATAAATAAAGTCGTCATATTGCATAACGGGTGTTTCGACTGACAACAAGACAGACGGAAAGACGGACGCACGGAAAGAAAGAGAGAGAGAGAGAGAGAGAGAGAGCGAATATTACATAGATAGAAATTAAGAATTTTGTTCTTTCGCATGAAATTCCTTTATTATTGCGGCATTCGCGTTTTTGCAACTTTCACATAAATCCTTGGAGAAAACAGCATGCAAATGTAAGTAGAATTAAAAGCTCACATTGTTCCTGGTTCATTTTGCAGAATCCACAATGTTCCATCTGCCATTTTTCTTTCGATCGCGCAGTCCAAGCTTTCAGTGGACGGCCATTTAATTGGCAAAGGCTAAAAAAGGACAGTCGCCGAGGGATGCAAGTATCGCCTTACGCCTATCTCTCTAATTGCAGTCTATTAATCCAGTTCTTTCATCAAACTCTTCTCGTGAAATTTGTTTGCAAAACCGACTGTAAGCAAAAAGACCCTCTGAGAGTCTTCTTTCGATTCCAAAATAATATTATTTACTCTCTCATATCAATTTTGTAGATTATTGAGAGATATCTACGTTATTAATTTTGTCATTTGCGTAAAAGATAAGAGAACATTTTTCAGCGAATTTTCAATGCATTTCCCAAGGGTTTATTCTTTCTTTTTCACCTATTCGAACTCTCCCAGCCTTTTTCTTCTCGGCCTTTCGACTCGGAAATATTCCGCATATTCTCCATTCTAATTCAATAACACGATTTTCTCTCAGGAAATCTTTACCATCGAATAATGCCATATAGGTAGTAGTAAAACCTGTACGTTGTATATGTAGAAATATATATCTATGCAAATAGTACATAGACTACATGTATCTGTCTAACACAACTAGATTGGTCGCGAGAGTCCTACCCAATTTTCTATTTCCGGACTATCCTATTAAGAAAAAGATTTGGGTAATCGAAACAAACGAGAATTATGTATTTCTTTGTATATACATATATAATAATGTGTAAAGCCCTAGGTAAAAGTACTAGGAATACTTTAACCTAATTTATTTATAATATATCATTATTTGAGCCACTTTAGTGTCTGAAATATTTCATTATTTCTTGAATTTTTAAAAAATACGGCCGCAATAACTTTTTTTTTTGATAAGAATCGGAAGACGACTCGAAAAATTTCACGCGTCCAATTTCTCGTTTGATCGATGAAACTGTCAGAGAAATTTCTTGCCGCGTTTTTGACGGGCCGAGTAAAGAACATTATTTTTCAGTAGTTCTTCTTTAGAAGCGAACGTAAGAGGATCGAGTCTTTCATTTCTTCTTGTAACCGGTGAATCCGACGCTTCCTGCAGATGCTACCTTACTACAGTTTCTATCCTCCGACTTTTCAAGTTTTTTATTCATTCTCTTTTTCCTTCTCGATTACCCATCCTCTTTACCTCCTCGAGAGAAACTCGGCAAACTCGAATTCCTACCGGTTGATTCGTCCTCGCGAATGTTCGTTGATGCATCGGCTCGTCTCGGTCGGTTCGCGTCGCGGTTCGAATCATCTCGCATGGGAATCCATTTGATAAAATTCGACCGCTTCATTTTCTTCCCGAGCAAAAAAGAAACTAATCTTTCGATTTTTCTACTATCGGACGAGATCGATAGGCATACTCGTTTCACCTTTAGCGTGCACAAAATACAATATTTTTCTTTCTATCTACGATCTCTCTGCGGAATATGAAATGATTATAAAATTACTCACTACGGGTAGCGGTGATATCCGGTGAGGTGTTAATGGCGCGCTGAATAAACCTGAAAAATACAAAAAAACAAAATACTATAAGGATGTAGATATTCTCATTGGTATTCAAGAGCGGGAGGAGAAATGACAAAAATATAAGAAAAAATCAATTGGTTTCCGTTTTTGCAATCGAGGGGTTTCGCTATCCCTGTTGGTGTTTCGATCAACACAGCGATGACGAGGGCGATGATTTTCCGATAAGCTGTTCGATCGACCGGAAGCGATAACCGGATGCACCCTTATCATTCTTTCGCGATCTCTTGGTGAGTTTTCGTTGTTCGACCGTTCGAGATTCTCTCGTTTGATCCTCCCGTTCCCATCTATTTCGCTAAAGTTATATCCGCAAAATTATCGCTAGAACTTTTCTATTCGATTTCGATTTGAAATGGAAAAATTTGTACGCATCGAAGATCTTTAAGCTCGATTTCTCCTTTTTTCCTTTTTCCTTTTATCTGTTACCTTTTTATATAAGATCGCCTCCGAAAATGTAAATTTCGCATGAAAATTTTTATATACTCGCGTGCACGAGAAGAGGAATTTTCCAGCGACGTCAAAAAAAAAGAAAAAAAGAAAAAAAAAAAAAGAAAAAGAAAGAGAGCCAATAGCGTTAAAAGTGAACACAAATGGTTCGATATTTTTTCGCTTGCGAATGCAACTAACCATTCTTTTCCACATATTTACCGTAAACGATCCACGTTCGTTGAAAAACGTTCGTAATGTTTGGGCAACTAAAATGTTGTATCGAATGTTTTGCGATAAACGAACCTTCTTATTCTCGTTATCACTAAAGAACTACATTTCATGGCAGATTATATGATTTCGAGTTAACTCAATTTCATCGACTTTATTTCCACTTTAATTCCTTGCTAAACGAATCGTGTTAAACTTTGACCCGTTAAAAGTTTGCATCGTCGATCGTGATCCCTCTTTCTATTACTTTTGGAACATTATAATCGCCAAACTATATTTCCGCTTCTTCGATTTTCTCCGTTAGCTTGGCGAATCGGTCGAGCAAAGCGTATATTATAAATCACTACGATTCTATAAGAAGAAGCTCTCGAAGCAAGTCGAACGAGAGAAAGAAAAGAAGAGAGGGACCGAGAGAAAGTTACTTTCCTTGCAAATCTTACACAAATTGATCGAAAAGAATGACATCTTTGTATGTATATTATGTTTCATAATATAATGAAGTTTTTCAATGGTCGAAATAACTTTTCACCCTAAATTATATTTATCGGGTACACTGCAGTACACTGTGGAATCGTAACAACTACTATTTTCTCTGTGATTAAAATTAAACAAAAAACTATACCTAATGTAAGAAGGAGCGATCCCTGCAATCAATGAATGCATTCTTTCTTACACTGTGAGTGAGTTAAAGTTGATGCAAGAATGAACGATTAGTCAAATGATATAGACGCGATCGTGCTTCGTCCTTTTAGGTTGAGAAGGTGCAACTTACGCTGAAACTACCGGAACAAGTACGAATAAAGAAAGGAGTAAATGAGAGGATGTACGTCTTCCTATTTAGCGTTAAAGTTTCACCAAGTTTTTACGCAAGAAGGACTGAAAGATTCGAGTGTCGCTCAACCGTGAAAATATTCGCGACGAATGGGTGGGCGAAAAGATCAAAGTTTTTCAAAGAAACCTCTGTGTATGTCGTCTGTGGCGATTCACAACGGTAGAAGAAATCTACCTTAACTATCGCATTCGCATAATTTATAAGAAGGAACTTAGTCGTAAAGCTTCCTCGTAGATATTTTATTTCCACCTGGAATTCCGGCCGCCTTCTTCCTTTCATTTTGTCTCTCGAACGCTTTCTTATTTAACTATTCCCCTCGCCAACATTTTCAAGCATGGCATCCACCAACGGCAAACGAAAGAAAAGTGCAGTCTACCTTTTGGAGGAAAGTACCGAAGAAAAAGAGAAGCAAGATATTTTCTTTCCTCCTGAGAGATCCGAATAGACAGACTATGCGATTCTGGCAGGAGAAAAATCTGTAGACCAGAGGATACGGCCGAACCGACGGTCGAACCGACGGTCGAACCGACGGTCGAACCGACGGTCGAACCGACGGTCGAACCGACGGTCGAACCGACGGTCGAACCGACGGCCGAACCGAGAAATAAATAACGAAGGAGCTGCTAGCCTCGTTTCTCTTTTTCCTCTTTCTTCTCTCTTTTCGAGCAACCAACCGACAGCTCCTACGAGAAAAGAGCTTTTCACACTATCCTGTCTGAGATTTCGATTCTTTTGCTACGATCTCGCGAGACAAGCGTCTTGTTCTCGAATAAAACACGGGCAGATTTTTTTGAAGAAACTAAGACGAAGATGCACCCGCGTCGAAACCTAAGAAAATCAAAAATAATAAACGAAGGAAGACATTTTTTTTTGTCTATTCGTCTTATTTCTCGTCAAGCGAAACCGCAGCAGCTTGAATTTCTCTCGAGTAGAAAACTTTGCTCTTGTAGACTTTATCGAAATTGGTAGTGGGCGATGAGCGCTGGATCCTTATTCCCTTCTGTTTTCGACAAGCTGGAATTAACTGTCGAGTGTCAAAGAGAAAGAAGGAAAGACGAATTCGAGAGGATCCCTAGCGAGGAAATGCCAAGAACAAGAAGAGCAAAGTTTCACGAAATTCAAACTAATTTGCGCAAGGGGGAAAAGAAAAGAAGAAGCTAAGCCATGACAACTTATTCCGCATCTTGCATTGCTGTCGCATAGATAGAGATGAAATTCCAAAAACTTGTTTCTCAGAGGAAAAAGTCATTCGAAGTAACTTTGAAAATGCGAAAGAGAAAGCAAACATTGTTGCGGTATTATTATATATTATCCGATTTAATTAAAACATTCATGCTCTTTCTCACAAAATGTAGTCAAACACGTTCGCGCATGGGTACTTTTGCTTCTGGCAATAACCATTAAACTTGCTGGTCGCGCGAAAGAGCCAAACTCTCATGACTCGTACAAATTTTTTTAATGTCTTCTCACGAAAAAGTTCGATCTTAAGAGTTGAAAGAGGAAAGAACTTGGCCAATGTATCTTTTCGAGTACTCGAGAGATCCGTTTTCTTGCGTCCATTAGTTCTTCTCGCTTGGGCTTAGTCCATCGACCGATCTCGACTTTCGAGTTGAAAAATCTAGAGAAGAGCTAAAAACTAGAGGACCGTCGTAGCTTGCTTACTGCAGTCCTAAAATACGCCTTAGTACTTATATACAACATCCAGGAGATCAAACTAATTGTAAGATAAATAAAGTACATTTAAATGCACGCGTTCAACGCGTACTCAAGAAGAGAGCGAGTGTGCTAATCTGCATTCGAATGTGTGCGTAGATCCTCCAATGGGAAGATATACGGTGCACGAACAAACTAGGACTGTCGACTGGGGAAAGATTATGGGTGTCTCATCTTCGTGTAAGAAGATAAACGACTACTACAGACGGGAGAAAACAAATAGGTACTCGGACGAGTCGGACACGTAAGAAGAAAGAGGACTATTTGGCTTATCCTATCGCGAACCCCGTATACCTAAGTGAGTGCATACAAGGTGGACCAATCCTTGAAAATAAATTTCTGCAAAATTAACACTAAGATCTAATCGATCATTTCAATGATCTCCTACTGTGAGATGCACGACTAGCTTCAGTATTCTCTTAACACCCGGTATATGCATATCGATCGAAGCTTCGTTATCTTTGCCATCCAAGCCGCTTCCGCGGACAAATTGTACGAGGGATATAAAACATTGAGCGCCGTCCGATAAGAAGATTACGCTCGTTCAAAATCGCGCTAAATCAATATCGGACTGTAGCTGCTGCTGCTGCTGCTACCGCTGCTGCTGCTACTGCTGCTGTTGCTACTGTTGCCTCCGCCGCCACCACTATTGCTCCTGGCCCACAACCTTTTCTTCTTCTCTCTTTCTCCCTTCCATCTCAAAAGAACAATCCCTTCGAAGGTTATAATTCCTTTAATTTCACGATCAGCGTTATTACTTTTCGTTTCATTTTCCAAACAATTCTCTTTTATCTTCCTTCTCTCTTTTTGTTATAGCTTTAATTGTTTTCTTTAAAAATACAAAGGTTAAAAAATAGTGTTCACGATTCGCTAGTCATAACTCCTAATGACATTTTTTAGATGTGACAGCATATACGTGTAATTAATTATAATTAGATTTCTCAAATGCGTCGTTGAACGATAATTTGTTCTCTTCTCTTCACTCTTCTCCTAAGTGGTACGTTGCTTCTTTTTGTTAGCTTCCATCTTTTTGCTTAACCGAGACATTACTCGAAATAATTGACTAACTAATCAAATGAATGAAAATGCGTTAGTACTGGCTGAAATTCAACGTCCAGCAACGGTTAATTATGAATCGCTTAGTCCATTTCCATTCCCCAATTCGTTGACAATCCAAACGAACTATATCCGATTTTCTTATTTCATCTTATTCAACCAAGACAGATAATAATTTACGACCAAATTACGTTACAGAAATTCGTTTAACAGATCAACTAAATGACTCTACTATTGCGATATAAAATTTATTCAATTTCTAAACTGATGTGAATATTTGTAGCTCGCGACTGATAGAGCAGGATCATTTTTTATATTTTACAGAATATTATAACGTCAAAGTGGTGGCCTGGTAACAAAAATAAAAGCATCCTTGTCCCATATTTAAAGGGTCTGCGGTGTACCGTTAAACCGTCCATCCGCGAGTCGGCAAATGATCAAATTCGCTTCTGGATGTACACAACGAAGACCTTTCTCCATCTATCTATCTACCTCTCTTCAATATATTTCACTAGCTGCATCGCCTTTCGGCCTTTTGGGAATTTTTCAGATAAAAGTACCGACTAGAACCGTCGGTATGTACACCGAGCCAAGATAGAGAGCGAAAGGGTGTTTACAAGAGAGAGAGAGAGAGAGAGAGAGAGAAAAAGAGTACGTATCGCCACATAAAAGCTTGTTCCATTTGCTCACCCTCTTTCACTTGTTCTCCTCTTCCACCTCCGTGTCTTCGTTCTCCTCTAAAAACGCCGTCGCGTCGAGTCCTCTCTGTTCAGTACACTCGATAGCCAGAAACAATCCGAGTTGAAAATTAGAATGAGAAAGCGAGTAGACGAGAGAATCCCTTTAATCCATTCCCTCAGTACGTTGAGCTCGTGAACGACAAGGCTTTCTATCGAGTATCTTTAGAATTCTTTGCAAGTCTTTTGATTTTGCTTCTTTCGATAGATTCCTCTCCCCTTATAATAGATTGTTTTTTTAAATGATAATGTTAGAAGAATGAAACGTGCCGAATGGAGCATGCTACCGTTGATAGCACTCTCATTCCATTAATGGTCCTCCGCGTATACACGGATTAACATCCAGGAAAGTGATGCTAATTCCATCAGGGATAATGATAAACTTCGGTAAGCACGTACACGGTATTAAACGTCGGTATTGGACACTTTTTGAATATGGGTGGTCCACGTTTATGCGTGGACGACGAAGTACCGTTGCCGCAGAGACAACGGTAACGATGCGCCACAGCTGGCGGGTAAACTGATTTTGAGGTTGAGCGTCTCTGCTACGCGATACCGAAACACGATGGCACGAGCGTTAAATATCGTTGAACGTATACCTACTACACGACATACTCGTGGAACCCATACCTATAGCGTACGCGTTGAATTATCCGAAATTCGAGGATGCGCTACGTATTCTCGCTACGTATTCTCGCTACGTATTCTCGTTACGTTCGAGAAAATACGTTTCCGATAAGTCCATTGTTCTATGCTAGAACAATCCCTAATTTCGTCGTGTTAACTTATTTCGATGATATATAATTTCGGTTGATAAATAAATCTAGTAATTTTGTCGAAATGATAGTTTTTCTAATTCATCGAAGTGAGAAACTCGGCACGTGGTTGAAATATTTTTCATTAAACGGATCAAACAATGACGCACGCTCGTTTATCGTGAGCTGGACTATATGATATAAGCTACACATAGAGAGTACACAATAAGCCGTATCTCAGTGCATTCGTGGATGCTCGTTTGTATCGGCAATCGTGCGATCTAAATTGCCAATTCACGTTAATAACCAGACCAAAGAGTATATGCGTCCTCGAAATAGCTAAGCGGGCCATCGAAAGCTGCTCTCTCTCTCTCTCTCTCTCTCTCTCTCTTCTTATGTTCAACCGGTCGTTCTCTTGTGTTTCGATAATAATTAACTCTTCTCTTTCAATCCTAAGCACTCTTCCGATACACCAATAGAATAAAATAGGAGACCAACGATTTATATTATGAATAATTCAATTGACAAAATTTGAATGCAAACGGAAAATAAAAGATTGAAAATACAAATAACCGATTGATTCGGAAATCGTTATAATTGATGATTTTCCGTTTCTATATCGGCAATTATTCTCATTTTATGTCAAACAATAAGAAAGGAAACGAGTAAAATTCATATATAATAATATGTTTTTCAAGAAGAAACTTGAGAATAATAAATACTGTCGCATGATCATCGAAGCTTCGTCAATGACTCGAAATAAAGAAACACGTAATGCTATTGTTTTGCCGTTTCGCAAGGTCTCCAATTATCAGGCAAGTAGGGGTGTAATTCTGCCTTTATGGAGATCTTTAATGACGTTTCTATCACCTACCAATGACAACAGTTCTCCGCAAACTTGCCACTTCAGACTCGCTGGATATAATGGTCTGCTTGCGCGTCCGACTGTATTGTTGTATCGGCTAATTGGATGAGAAAGAAATAGGGACGAAAACCGAGTCAAGAGAATACTTAAAAAGCCGTCGCTTATTTGTGCCTAAAAAGAAAGAAAGGGAGAGAAAGAAAAAAGAATGTAAGGATGAATTTCAATGGAATTTCTAAGTATCATCCCGTAAGTTGGAAAACAAGAAATTGTTTGTCTTGCTCGTATATTTCCAAATTTATTGTGCTTCTCGTCCGCCTATCAGCATCGACTTAATCGCACTAATGAGCACGAAAAAAGTCACCTGATATCCAGAAATAAATAATGCCAAGTTGTTTCTCAGCGGATCCTTGTAGAGTGTGCTGTCCAAGCGTTCGCTGATGCGCGTGCGTATTTCGTTACCCTAACGCAATAGGTAAAAGGAAAAGGAAAAGGAAAAGGAAAAGGAAAAGGAAAAGAAGGTGGAGGTACCGCAGAGGTAACGTGGTCGCCTCGCTAGTACGAAATGCGAAAGTAATGACGTCTCCAGACTCTCGGTGAATCACCTGGGACATGAAACTTTCAAAGAACTCGTTCGCTAGTTCGATTCGAGACGTCGAGAGCTCCTACGATGGTAGGCACGCCTATCTAGATATGTACATACAACTTAGGTACAAATGGTAAATATCTTGTAAAAAAGATAGCACAAAAAAAGAAACGATAATGGATAACGATTTTCTTCCTGTAAAATTTCAGCCTTTGTCGATCTTCTCCAAGTAAGAAATGTTTTTTAATAAGAAATTCTATGCTCCTATAAAAACAATACCGCCTCTCTTTCTCTCTCTTTCTCTTCCGTAAACTCAATACTGTTATTAATTATGAATCGAGATTATATGGCAGAAGGATTTCATCTTGGTGACTTGCTCTTTAACTAATAGCTTCTATTTCGAGGGAAGATCTAATCGAAAAAGTTATCTTCCAAAATTGCTTTCTGCGGTTTTCCTACGAATTCGTGAAAGACGTGGTTGCTTGCGCGCGCGCGTTCCCAAGTACAGGAGAGCTGCTCCGGTGCATAATGGTGCAGATCAAAGGAACTTGCGGTCGAAGCTCGCGGCCGTTCTCCGGCCGAGTCTAAAGCACGCATGGAACTGAGAGTTCGCGCGACCGACTTCCTCTTCCTTAGCGCGCACACATACACACACACTCTCAAGACCTACCATATGCGAAAACCTTGTCTTTTAGTCTGTCTCTCTCTCTCTCTCTCTCTCTCTCTGCTCCCCTCTCTTTGAGAACGCCTTTGAACGTTACAATTATTAATATGTCACTCGCGAATCCGTAGAAATGAAACCGTACAACTATAAGGACGAAATAGAGTCATTAAAGGTTTCCTATCAAAGCGTTCTCAAATAAAGCGATTCGAAAACGTTGTTATCCGATTGTTCCTCAAAATTTTGAATATTCCTTCTTGTGTGATCTAGAAATTTGAATTAACTATGAACCGTGGATTGTACAAATTCCTGACTGTAAAATGTGAACACTTTATATAAATATGTGTTTATTGAAAGCGAACAAAGAGGAAGCTCGTATAACTCGCTGGAGAACAAGAAAACATAAGATCGATCTAATTTCGCGTGATTTAATCAAGTTTATTATCCAATTTGAACACGCAATGCGAACTTGTAAATGCAAAAAATAGCCCGCGTATGAGTTTTTTATATACAGTATTAATAAAATTATAGATCTTGCTAACAGCATCTTTCTAGGTAATCGTATTATGTGCCGTACAATGTATACATTCGCAAACATGGGAGCATGCGCACGCGCACTAGTGAGTTGCACATAAGTATATAATGCATACATATGCATTATATATACATATGCAACTAGGTAAATATATATATATATATATATATCTATATAGCAACGTATTTGTTTAAGGTGCTTGTTCGCTTGCTCGGTGGCTTGGCAATTAGCAATTAGGTAATTAGTTGTACTCTCTCCATTTGACTATTACAGTAGCAACCAGAACGCCAGTTGCACAGGCAAAGACGACCGATCGAATGGATCGAATTACTTTGGATTACACGAAACCAAGTCATCGCTTTCCATTCGAATAAAATATCAAATTCTAGGACGTTTTTTACGAAGAATGTTAGCAATGATTAATTTTTAAAGGTTTGCATCGAGCACGTAGATGAGAATAAAATATTACAAAGCATTGTACGACTTCCACAACAAGAAAGATAAAATGGAAGAGGAAACTCATAATAAAAGCGTAACATCGATATAACTTTCGATCGTTTCGTTAAACAACTGAGAAAGTTTGTCGTTTAGAATTTAATTTGAAGTTGTCCAAGAGAGAGAGAGAGAGAGAGAGAGAAAAAGAAACTCCTTCTGTTAGAAATACCGCACAAAAAATATGTTTGAAAGAGTTTGAAAAGAAGGATAATGTGAATTCTTCGAGACTTCCTTCTTCGATCGATCGAATAGGAAATAAAAGTAATTTAAATGATAAATTATAAAACTACACGATTCATTGACCCTATTTCCGATAAAAAAAAAATTGAATAAGGTAGCTCGAGATCTAAAAACTTGACTCGTTTTATTGGAAACTTTGGACGACGAACGAACGTAAATTCTCCCTCGTTAGAGGGGAGACTTAACTCGACCCTCGAAAAATAGAGAACAATTGGTTAAGATTGGGTGACGTTTTAGTTGTGAGTCAGGGAGATCGGTAACATTCCTCTTTCCCGGAGGAAAACGCGAATGTTCTTCCTCTTGGAGGAACTTGAAAAGTCCCGACGATCGTGGATACGAGAACGCGTTCGAATAACCGGGCACGTTCTTCGACTCGAGTTTTCCTCCTAACTTGAGAGTCGTTCAGAAATAAAAGGACAGAAAAGACAAGAAGAAGATAAAAGATGTCGTCTGTGCACACTTATTTTCTTTCAAATATAAACAAAATGCATATTTTTTGGAGAAATAGAACTACCTCCCTTTTTCAACTTCAGATCGAAAGATGGAAAAATGAAAAATAATGAATTAACGATGAATTGGTAAGGTGGATATATGTTCCTTGTTATTTTTACCTTACAAAGTCTTTTGTTCTCTTTTGGAAATAATTCTGACGCAACCCCGAGGAGGGAGGAGACATGCATCGAGTACGACGACGTTACTTAGAAGCGTACCGACTCGGTTGTCGAGGAAAACCTCCAATGTATCTTTCCACTGTAGAAGCGTTCCTTTTTATCACATCCCACTCGGCGGCAGTATTCCTCTCTCTCTCTCTATCTCCCTCTCTCTCTATCTCCCCCCCCTACCTCCTACCGACACCACCACCACTCTACCACCCCTTTCATTTTGATCCGAGAATCGTTACATGGAGCGCGCAACTCAGCGCAATCCGGCGCAACTTTTCCAGCGTTGAAAAGCATCGAGTTCTGTATAGCGGATTCTTTTTTTCCTTCGCAATTCGCAATTCTTTCTTCAGGAGGAAGCACGCCGTGCCGCGCCACGCCGTGCCGCGCCACGCCGCGCCGCCATTGTCTCGGCTGAACGCACGCTTCGTTTTTTCCTTAACGCACTCGTTCATACAACTTAGTCGGTCGGTGGAAGGAGGAATCGCACTTGCTTTCCCTTATTTCGAGAGATTGCAAAGATCGCATGCGCACGTACTTATTCTCGTCTTCCCTTTCTTTTTTCTTTATCTTCGAGCCTAATTGCATCCACCGTCAGGTAAATTGATACTTTGCGAAAGAGCAAAGTATCCTTTTTCTATTTTTTCACTTGCATGCAACTCGCTAATGATGGACAACGTTTCTCTAACGTGAAATCGAGTTTGAAAGATATTATTTGAACTTTTACCACACTCTCTGAACTCTTTCTCCATTTGTAAAGCTTGATAATTTATTGATCGACGCACAAAAGACGAGACAGATATACTATTGCTTTACTTCATCGAACAAAACGATGGAATTAAATGGACTGGGAAACTGTTTCCTTTCGTACGCGACAAAGCTCTTCTATTCTAACAAGATTGACTTTAACACCGAAAGCGCAATAAAAGAGAAAGAGAGGAGAAAAAAATGAAAAGACTTGACGTGCAACTACATTGTTCCCTCACTAACTACTTTTCGGAACAGAGAATATACATTACTGAGCAGGACGTGCTAATGTTCGGGTCAAGTGAAAAGTAGAAGTAAAATTCGATGTATCGCTGGAAGGTGAACAAGATTGAAAACGAAAGAGACGCAGAAGAATAAAAAAATATCGGCAACAATTTCAAAGACGAACCGATTTTTTACGAATTTCGAATGAAACGTATCGTAACGTAAACGATATTAATTAGTATGGAAACAACGAGTAACGAGTTACTCGCGAGTAATACGGTCGAGTCTAAACTTTGTTATCCTGATAATCCATTAGCCACAAAACTCCGTTATTCCTTTAGAAAGTACTTTTTTCTCTCTCATTGTTCTCTTCGCCCTGCCAATACGTTTTTTCGTTTGAATTTTTCTCGTTCACTCTAAAACTAAATCTTGTTGATTCAATACGACGATATACACTCATATAACGCATCGGATCTTCAAAGATATTTTCACGAGTTTGACCAACTAAACAATTTTTCTTTATTAAATTAATAAAAAAAGATTAATCACTATTGAATCTTCCCTTTTTATTTTTTCCTTTGTCAGTTCGATTTGAATAATCTGCCACCTGTTAAATGTCTTCAGAATGTTTGATCATTAGTTAAAAAATAGAAAGGATAGGAGGATAAATAAGTGTCGGTATATAAAGATAAACGAGAGAAAGGATGCATACGTTGGTATAATAACGTATATTTATTCAACTGACCATGATACCATAAATAAGATGATATTGAACAACAATAGCCAGCAGAATTGATTATTTATTATTTCATATTTATTTTTCATTTGCGATTGATATAAATTCGAGCTTGTTTCCGGGACGATGGAAAACGCGTGGGCTGGGGGGGGAGTGTTTTGCATTTAACGATATAATACCGAGCAAAATGGCGAAGCCTTTTTTCCCAAGCCTTTTTTCCTTTCCTATAAGTCGTAAGAAGTTAATTTTGAATAACGCCAACTATGGAAATATCAATGAAAAATGATTCGAGGAAAAATCGATGCGAGTGCATTTGTTCCTTGAAATAGAGCGATTCGCGCATACAATGGAATATCAGCAAGTCGACTCTACCGGAATTTTTATCGAAGGATCGCCATTGCCCTTTTTCCTTTTATTTTTTTTGTATACGCGATATATAATCCTTCAGAGTAGAGATCATTTTCAGAATTTTCATTTCGTTCCATTTATCCGAGTAGTTTCGCTTACTGCGGAAATATTTCTTTCTATTTAAAAAAGAACGAAACGCGAGCAATGAATTATTTCGATCTTGGTAATATTACTTCGGTCCTTTCAATCTTTTACTCTTACAGGATGAAATTTCGTTTGATAGATCTCACGTTTTAAAATATAAACTAATTATTTGAAGCTATCGAAAGAGATTCGAGAAAGATAACATCTGTAAAAAGATGAAATTCAATTGGCACGATGATATCAACGGCATCGAAGATTCATTGAAATATTTATCAGAGAGCATCGAGTACGTTGCCAGGAGAAGAGATTTTGTTAAATGAAGCGAGTTCATTTCGCATGGAGAAAAATACATATACCTATAACTTTTCTAGATGAGCCTTTGTCCTTCCTCTCTTCTCCTCTCCTCTCCTCGGTTCCTTCAAATTCTGTAATAATTGTATGCCGACTAGGAGCATCGTCTCAGCAAGTCTACTAGTTATAGCGAAGCAAGTTAACTGGGTCAGGTTTCGTTTCTCCGATCCTAAGACGTGGCTCGTCGCACCGTGAAATTAACCTGCGATTGTCCTGCAGTCATCGCGCGGCAACGTTTATAAAGAAAAAACAAAAAAAAAGGAAGACAACACTCGCTCCCTCCATTTCTCTTTCAGTTTTCCAATTTTGTCTTTAATTGCCTATCTCGAGGATACTTAGAGACCTACGTTATCGTGAATTTAGCTAGCTATTTGTTTATCGGTTTCTTTTAAATAGAGAAAGGGAATAGCCGATCGTTTATTCGAATCACGTCCATCCACGAAGGAGTCAAACTTCGGAAGGAGTCGGAAAAGAAATTAGCTCTGATATATCCTTCTCTTTTCATTTTCTTTTTTTGTGCTGTAAAAAAAGTAGCCAGGAAACTTTTGTTTCGTGGCGCAAAGCCAAGAAGTCTCCAATTTGCTCTTACCTTTACTTCTTTGATTAATCGATCTTTCGGTAAGGGCCAAATACAGACGAAGATAGAGAGAAAATCTTCTTATCTGACATGAACCATTCGAAAGGAGAACATTTGTAAACCGCTCCGTCGTGTTGAAACACCTCACGATTATCGTCGAATAGATTATTATCAACAACAAATTCAATAAACAAGTTTGAGCAAAATTAAAAGTGGTCGATTTGACATGGAATGCCTCATATTTAAGTATATGCGTAATTTAGGCTTTCATTAGAAATTTTCAATCGACGCTTATAGGGTGGAACAGAAAATTCATTCAGGACGATAATCGAATGGAAGTGGCACGATGGATCGTCGTTCGTAAAGGTGCGGAATTTCTCCACCCGAGTACCTTGAAACTTCCGGTTTCCGTTTGCGCGCTTGTTCGGCTCTCCCCTTAATCGCGCGTACAGTATGCACGCGCACGATGTCTGCAGATATTTAAGTACATTCTCCTTTGGCAAAATGCCAGATCGATGAGAATAGTTGGAGGTTTATCGCCTCGTTCTCTTGGATTTCCATTAGTGGTCCTTTTGCAGGCCACCAAGAAGGACGCGCTCGCGAAACACAGAGAGATGACCTTGCAAACTTCGATTTTATATCGATGATTTCAATTTACGAGTATAATGACAATGACGATGGCGTTGCCGTTTCCAAAGTAGTTATTTTATATATAATTTTCCTTATCCTTTAAAAATAGAAGCATAAACCCTTTTTTGATGGAATAAAAAATTCTATTTTTTTTCATTCTATAGTTTTGTTCGTGTATTATTACCTCTCGAAATATCCGCATGGTTTCGTTAATAAAGTTGAAAAGTACTTTTACCGAATATTCTCAAAGTTCTAGCGGTGCTCGTAATTATTTAAGAAATGAGAGGAAGAGTTTAACGTGAGCTTACGGCCGTGCTCTTTCTCTTGGTTTTTTTACGCACTTGGAAAAAAATTTCTAGAATACAAAGAGTCCGATCAATGTTACAGGTATTAGTCTTTTTGTTCGTTTGCTCTTCTCCTAAAAGAAAGAAATTAAACTAGGAAGGATCGCCAGTTTAAATCCAGAGGGATATTTCATTTTCTTGCTACCTCTTATCGCGGTAAGACGATCCTCGTTGTTTTTAATTCGACAAAAGGATCATTACGGATCTCACAAAAAGTAAGAAAAAAGAAGGAAAGTACAAACGATTACTTAAGAGATATGAGATCGAAGGAGATAGTTTTGCAAAGATGCTTCTTTTGCTCATAATCGTCTCTCTGAAATTAGAAAAACGAGTCCGAGTTGAAGAGGGCCAGCAGCAGGCAAAGAAGAACGACAAAGCTAGGCCACGGTGGTAACGTTCCGGAAGTCAGGATCGATATCCAGACACGCCATCACCACCCCTGAACGCTTTCCTAGTTCTCGTCTGTTTATTTTCCAGCCCCTCTATTTCTACCCCATCTTCCGTTTCCTCCCTTTTCCTCTTCTTCTATCGCGTCGAGAAAGGTTAATGGACCCACGGGATGTCTTTTGCAACGCGAGAGACTTCCACTCTATGAAAAGCAAATTTTTCGGTTCACCGTACGTACCACCCATAAACGTTAGTCTCTCCAATGAGAAATAAAAAGAGAAAGATGCGATCCGATCCGATCCGCTCAAGTTTACTTATTTTGTCTTCTCCCACGATCGATTAGCCGAGTTAAAGGTATCCTTTGATCGCTCTGAACCTATCTTTTTATTATATTTATCGTTCGATAAAATTATAATGTAGGTATCGGTGCTCTTGGAAAAAGCAAACTCGGTCGATAGGCCAAAGTCAAATCTCCGGAGATTATCTACTTGTTATCTACACGTATCATCGACTAATTCAACTAATCCTGTTTATCGAACTTAGCTGATTGAATTTTAAATAAATCAATAAACATTACTGTGTGCTCGAGTAATCATCTATCATTTTTCGCAATAACTCATATATTAACACTCTAAAAATACCTCTTACAGATACTTTATTTGAGCGAAAAAGCGAAGAAAGAGATGCGAGCTTGCTCGAAGAAACGTACAAAGGCATCTTTGTCCAAAGAGAAAGAAAAGAGCCCTTCTCTGTGCAACACTCCTACGCAATGTTCAGCAGCCGAATAATGCACTCAGCATACGATTCACATACCTCTCTTAATTATGCGATCTAACATAAATTAACGTCTAATTTGTAGACATTTACGAATTGTCTGTAAGCATAGGAATAATCGATCGAGAAATTTCTTCTCTTTCTAGTATCTATCAACGTAACCCAAGTTGGGGATAATCGACGCAGTACACAACCTAAGAGTAGGTTCTGTCAATAAAGGAAACTTTAGTAGAATATTAGATTTACATTTTGCCAGACACCTGCGTTCGATCCTCAAGGTGAAAGGAAATAGGTAGGAGTCGATCGCATCCTGTTGCATCCATCTATCGCAGCATCTTTTCGAAAAATTGACGACGCGATGCGGCGCAGCAACGCTTCGTTTTACTTTTCCAACCAACCCGAACCGGCGAACACTTTCTTTTCTTTTTCCTTGTTGAAGTTCTTATGTCGAGCACTCGCGTATACAGAGGCAGGACTTGATGCATAACACACTTGGCGCAACACACTCGTCGACCTTTAATTAAATCCACCATCCATCTCATACGTACACAAGCGCGTACGTATCTCTACGGGTGTCTTCTTCTTCTTCTTCTTCTTCTCGTTCGAATGCCTTCCATTATGGATACGAACGTCGTGCTTCTTCTTTAACGAAGCCAATCTTTGAGTTCGTATCGGGGTCAAACGAGAGAAAATGAACTTTACGAGTGACTAGACGGAGTTACTGGACTTTCGATATACTACTACTCGTCAAAATCTACATATTCCCGTTCATGTTTCAACAAAAATTCAACACATTTCAACAACAAGAAAAAGGAACAAATCACAAATAAACTGTAAATAAATGATCGTCAATGATTATTATTATTATTATAAAGGTTTATGTGTGATGAGGGCCAGGCGACGAGATGGCGACGGGGCAACGACGAGAATTTAACGGCATGGTCGTCGAGAAAACATAAAATGCAAAGAACGAGACTCATCGTCATTCGTGCTCTATTGTTTAAGAACGAAAAGAAAGCGATGAAAACGTGCTTTAAGACTTACGAGCTAAGAAAATACATTAAATGCTTTGCGATAATAGAGAAATAAAAGAAAACTAAGAGGAAATTTTCACAATTACTATTACGAATAGACTATTCTCAAGAAAATCATGAAAAACCACTTGAGTCATTCAATCTAGCTTATTTTTCAATCAATGGCGAATATCAAAGGCGTATAGCCTTAAAACGATGCTTGCTCAAAATGTACACAAATGGTTAACTCACAATCGTCTCGTCCGGCGTCTCATATATTTGTACACGAGTCTCAACGAGTTTAACGGAACTTTCATCGTACAAAGCACAACTCTGATACAATATTTGTCTAGACTAATCGAGATTCTTCTTCCCCTTTCCTTCTCCTTCGCGAAAGACGCGTTTCTTTTCCGTCGCATTTTCAACATTAATCGAATGGCAAAGATTCCCTCTGTTTGTTTCTTCTTCTCGTTTGTTTGTTTTTTTTTTTTTTTACTTTCAAATGAAACTACATTGGGCGAGTGAAAGGATACGAAATAAAATAACGGTCACACGAAGCGCATCGTGGTCGGTATGCTATATATGTATATCACAGGTATGTACTACAATCGCATATAGGGATTTTAATTGTATTGTTGGTAGTATAGCGAGGGGCAATAGGGCAACTCGTATAGGGAGCTCTCAGCGCATTAACACAGTTTTGCCGGCGGACTTGTTCGCAAAATTGTAGCGGAGTCTCGGCTTTGCGGAGTACTTTGCGCAAATACGCTCTTAGCGATCTCCGACGATCGCGTTCCGTGCTCTACAAAATTTTCCATCTTTCTACCCCGCTGACCCACTCTCTCTCTCTCCCTCTCTCTCGCTCTCTCATCCTCTCTTGACAAATTGATTTTCTACTTTGCGGGAATGAAATCGAACCATGTACTTTCTAGCAACGCTATTATGGCCTATTATTTTCTTCGATGAAAAACGATCACGGCTAAAACTCCGACAAGAGTTATCTATACTACAAATGTTCCTTCATCGTTTAAACTTTTCTCTTTCTCCCTCTCTTACTTTTGTTGATCGGCATTTAAAATCTATCAATCAAAGGAATTTCTTTGAATAAGTAGATAATTGGATTTTTTTCGGCCGCGAATCCGTTACTGATTGGTATACTCAGGAACTGTGTGACGCAACCCTTTTATGCTTGCTCGCCCATAGGATGTTAACGCCGTTATATTTACCTAGTTTGCAATGAGAGAGCAGGATAAATCGATCGATTGATCGTCGTTCGCTTCGGCGTCGTCATGTTCGTCACCACCAATGACCGTTCATCTGTGTACACTCGTAAGATCGATCGATCGTTCGATTTTCCGGCGATTCTGCTTCCGCGATTCTTACCGCTTCGATTGCGAATACTCGCGCTACGAAATATATCGACGATATCACGCTCGAACGACAATATTTAGTTGGGATACGTAGCTCCAAGTCCATCCAAGTTTTGTGATACGACGCGATACATCGAAAGTATAACAAAAATGGCAATCGGAAATTCCGCATCGATAGAAATCCGAGCGTGCGAATTAAATTTATTACTTTTTATTGCTTGCCCATTTATTGTAAATGAATTACACTTTATTCTCGTTTCACTCATATTCACATATACAGAAGTAGGATTGGTAAAATGGTAAAAATGTCAATAATTCATTCATTAAGGTTTGCGCTCGTATGAAGTCTTTTACGATCGATTTCAGCGAGATATAGTTAAAAGGCAAATAATGGCCCGAGAGAGGGACGCATCCGCGCGTACTTTGCGGCTGACGTTTTGACGCCTCGTAAACCGCAAAATATGAACGCGTGTTCGAACTGGATACGATGGTATTCTAAGATAGAGAGAGACCTGTCGGCCTTGGATATGCAAGCGTAACGTGTATGTATGCGCGTACAGATGAATATATGGAAACTCGCGTAAAACGAATGAAATCATCCGCACGCAATTTCGCAGGCTATATTTTAACACGTGTACGTGCTTGTGCTTGTGCTTGTGCTTGTGCTTGGTGCCCATGCTTTTCTACGTGTATATTTATATACACGCGTACGCGTACGCGCGCGCGTCTTTACCGAGCCACACGCTCGGCTATCGATCTCACCAATTGCATTGCCACAGCCTTGCTTTCGTTGGGATACGAATTAATTCAATGGACTTTTAATAACCAAGGAAGTTTTATCAAGCGATGTTACGTACCATTGGGTCAGCGCTATGCTACTACTCCCACCCCTTTCCTCTATGCCCCCACTAAATATCACATATTTTTCCTAATGGACAGCTTCGATCTATTCTCTCGCTATTAAGTCTCCGTCTCACTTTAATGTCCGAGTAATATTCTGGAGAATAATGAAGGTTTTTTTACTCGTTTCATCGATTCTCCTCTTCTCTTATTCGTTCATTTAGAAACAATCAAGGTGATGGAAATTACGCTGTTAAACAAAGAAAAATGTGTATAAAAGCTAACAAGGGACCTTCTTTCTCGCTAATTCCATTTCTCCAAATATAGTTTATACTGAAGAATGCGGAAGAATGTATTCGTTTAGAAATTATTCACTTCTTTCCCAGTTATCTTTCGATTGGATTGTATTGTATTGTATTCGATTGTGTATTTGAAAGGAAATAAAAATGAAATGTTAAAGAGCCTCTTACTTCATATCTACAAATAGTTGTAAAAATAATGCATTAATAACGAATAATATTGTATTTGACGAGTCATAATAAAAATAGCGCATTTAAAAGGAACTAAAAGCTACGTTGTTTTCTACAAGGTAAATTACATTTTCTATAAAGGTTCATAAAAAATTACATTCTCTCAAAAGAATAACCTCCGAGAATATCGTTTGTAAAGAAAGATCGTAGCGCGCTTGATCGAATATGCGAGTAGTATGGCAAAAGATCGGAACTGGTTTTTAATACCCTCGACTATATCTCCTGGAGCAATGGTCCGATATTGCATCGAGCAAACATCCAAGCCCCGATCTCTCTCCCCATTGGTCTCTTTCCCTCGATCCTTCGTTTACTCTCTAACAATTCTAGTGTTTACACGCAAAGAAAGAAAGAAAGAAAAAGTAAAAAGAAGACATCGAGAATGTACAACCAACGGCGCATTTTTTACGCATATTTTTTCCAAGCTTTGGCACGATCGTTGTTGACGCATCTCGTTCGATGTTTTGTCGAGCAACTAAATGAGACCTAATAAATCGTCAATTACATGCGCTTACTTGTATTTTCGAGCCTACGTGTATTCGTTCGGTCACTCGTGCGATAGTATATGTAGATGTGCCGAGAAACGTAAATAAGAGTGCACGTCAAATTGAAAATGGAAAGCTTGCTGCTCTTATATGGTCGAAAAACACTTGCGAAATAAATTTGAATACAGATTGAGAGAGAGAGAGAGAGAGAGGGAGAGAGAAAGACAAAGAGAAAGGAAAGTGGATTCTTTTTTGCCTACAAAAGCGACTATGCTAACCCAAAAGGCTTAATACTCGGGCAAAGTTGGTTGTCGTCAAGTATCGTTTCGATTACCGATCAACTGAGACTAGCACTTCCGGACACAGGCGAGTTCAAAGCAGTTTGGAAACTTTGTACGATACACCATACCGCATTGCCATATTCACCCTTTCAACGGACTTACTTCTTTATTGCTAGACGTAATATTAACTCAACGAGAGTACAACTTTCTTTACTTTCCTTCTATCCGCAAACTTAACAAGCAAAATAAAAACACGAAAGAGCGTTGCATAAGAGACTCGTTTTTCTTCGTAAAAGCTAGTCTCTAAAAGTCTTCTTCTTTTTTTCACATTTGGAAAATGTAAAAAGAGAAATTTTAATTTAAAAAAAACCGATAAATTGACTTGTCGGAAGGTTGGTAGCCTCGACAAAGATAAGATACAACGATTGGACCGAGTTTTACAACATTAAGGGATGAACATTTGTAAAAGTAAAAAATGCATGTGCAACTGCATGTATATGCATTCATAAGCACAATCACACCAACCGAGCGATGTCCACCAAGCTGATTCGCATTAATGTACATGACAATCAAAAAAGAGAAAATAGTGATTTATTATATATAAATTTACTAATTTTCCTTCCATATAATAACAAAATTAGTCGCGGTCGCATTCAAATTTTTAAATAAGTATGAAATCAACTGAATATTTTAATTAACGATTACTTGCAAATCATTTTAATTACCGTCCGCTCGTAGCAATGTAATAAGCAAAAACAGATACCTTTTGATAATGACTTTTTCCCTTTCTCTATGTACCTTAAATAGATATTTAAGGAAATATCATAATATGTGTATTTACTACAGAGGGTGCATTAATAGCAATATCTTGGTTAATATGTCAGTAATTTGAAGATCCGGTCAAACGTGATCTGGAAATGGATGAAGGAAAGGACCGTCGCGCGAGTTTCTCCGCTTATCGTTTGTGCTAATATCGAAATGCCACCGGTGTTACTAACAATAACAATTCATCCTTCGGTCGTAGGAATACAAAAAGAAATCTTTCTTCGCTTTGTTTATCAACAAATTTATATCACATCAATTTCTAGGTCGTTTTTCAACAAGGAGAGAGAAAATAAAAACAACGCGACATTCTTTTGTCCGTTCACACACGCGAATCATTTCAAATATACTTTATTACAATATTACATTAGGATAACTGAGAATTGGAAAAAATTCGCTATATTTCTAAGAACGTATAAAAGAAAGCTCGTTTATCAAACAATAAAGTCGTTGTTATCTGCTAAGGTAAACAATACAAAAGTAACTTGTTTGTAAGAAAGGATGCGTTTGTAAAGCTAAAACGGTATGAAAGGAAATGAGCTTACGATTCGTAGTTAATAGGTCTAATTGGAGAGGTACTCCTTCCCTCCTCGTCTGTTATTTCCAAGCTCCAGGATTTGCAGAATTTCGCGCTCGTCGAAGATCGCAGGGCGATCTTTGACGAGTTACGATTCTGCTTCCTCTTCTTTCTTTCTTTCTTTCTTTTATCTATTTCCTTAGAACTGATGACACTTTCTTTCTTTTAAGAGGTTTCACGTACGCTCCTCATAGACGTCAAAACACAAGATATCAAATTGTATAATAAACAAAGTAGTATAGTAATAAACAACGGTAAAAAAAAGGTATGCGCACGTATACACAAAATAAACGAACTCCTCGCGCTTCGCGTATAACACTTTATTGGGTCAACGAAAGACCACGTTTGTGATAAATAACTTGCGCGACGTCTATGTATTTATGAGTATGTTTTAATATATATATACATATATAAACGTCTAGAAGATGTAAGAACGCAGAAAAGTTTATACGTCCGACCGGTTGTAAGTCTCGCACGATTCTGAGAACGCGCGTTCCTTCGTTTCCTAGCGTGTAAGCGCGCCGGCTTTGCGCGCGCACCTAAACCCACGATGTCTCCTTGACCAATCATCGAGTCCGTCCAGGACCGATTTCTTTCATTCCGATCCAAGAGTAACAGTTACGATATTCTTACCACAAATGTCTTTCTTTTTTGCTACGACACAAACACACAATATCTATCAACATAAAAACAAAACGAAAAACAAACGACTAAAATTCAATTGTAAAAATGTAAGTTTGTAATTTAAAAAAGTTGTTCATTGACGCAGTAAAATTCCATGCACGTAATTTCTGTGCAACAAACATTTTCGTTTACGTCGCTTCCCTTTATTCCGTCATCCTCTCTCTCTCTCCCTCTCTCTGCGTTACAATGTTGCATGCGCTAGGGTAGCAGTGTGTCCTAAGCTATCCATAATTCATACCGCGAACGTCGACGAATGATAAAGTGACATTGTGTTATAAATTTATCTAAAGTTCCAACGAAAGGGACTCCGCGTAACGAGATTCCCTAATCGAGTTAATTTGTAGTTACCGAAGGAGAAGCTTGATCGGTTCTCAAGGAAAACAAAATTATTAGAGAAAAAATGAAAAATATACTTAAAAATTAAATTAAACGTACACTTATCTCAGAATCTACGATCGAACGCATCAATACGATGTGCAATTTTTCTCAACAAAAAATAAATTAGCCTGTTTGCAACAAATTTACAATGAAAATACGTGAAACATTTATATGCGAGCTTCGGTTTTTATTTCTATCTTCTTTTATTAAGTATTCATAGAAGGTATCAAGGAGTAAACTCGAACTCTCCGTGCACGGACCTTCGTAATGGAATAAAATTCTATCTAATCGACCATAAAATTTCTTTCGGGTCGTTTCACGTTCCTGACAAATTTTGGAAAAAAGATTAAACATTAAACATACAACAGATGTTCGATCTAAGAATATTCTTTTGCTACAAGATATTGCGTTTAGTCTAGTCTCAAACAATTGGTCGATACATTTAAAAAATATTATTGTCAACATGTGAGACGACTCCTACGTGAATCAATTTACGTTAGGGCAGCTAAACCTTAATTGTACTTGTTGCTTTCGGGGTCAGGTTCGTATCGGCTCTGAATTTGGATTCTTGCCAAGACATTGACAAACATCCGCGTTTGTCGTTTCTGCTTCTAAAAGAACTTTTTCTCTCATTCGTTTACTATTATTTTATTCTTTTAATGTATTTCCAAAAAAATATTGAGAAGTATGTTGTAGGTTTAGCAATGCAATGTATCAAAACCAGTAATACTGATTATCTGTTTTCATCTTACGAATATTAGCTAAAATGACTCGTTCTTTCTCACTTTTCTCCTGAACTTGTCCTATAGAAAATAATTGAACTGGCGAATAGAAGTAAATTGAAGGCAATCAATGCCGTAGCTTCGAATTCATGATACAAATTGTGCATACAGAATATTGACATTGAGTAGAGTGCACTATGCTTTAACTAACAAAAGCAACATCCACCGAGTCTCTATCGAGCGAACGAACCAAAAGCAATAAATTCTATCATAGCTACAATATTATACGCAAAGGTATCGATAATTTCGGCCCACCTAGTAATCCCCATGTTTGTCATTCTACAAACTTCATTTCCAACGTCATATGAATAATTCTTTATAAATGATCTTGATCATAGATCAAATGAAGGATCAAAATATAATATCGACAACTTTTTCTCTTGGTTTCATTCGTTCGTTATTCTTTCTTTTTTCTTTTATTTACCTCTCGACCAGTTTAACATTTTTCTTTAAATTTAAGGAAAGCGCGGGCGTGCGCCATCGAAAGAGGAAATGAAAGAAAAAAGAGAGAGGGAGAGAGAAAGGAAGCGCCATCCTCCCCTATTGATCGTCGGTTGCCATCCAAGATGGCGCCGAGGGTGGCGTTCGCGCTCAGTCTGATCTTCGTCATCGGACACTTTAAAGAAGGGCAGACATCCCTAACCAAGACTTTCACGTTTCCAGAGTACCCCTACAAAGAGACTACCAAGAACGTAAGTCCCTCTTATCGTACGTCTATTTCCGCCTCTTAGATATCCTGCAGAACGCTGATACAGGTTATAGCAGTGGCAACTATCACTTAAAAGGTGATGCTTTTACGACGCTGCATGGCCGGTAAAGGTACATATATATGTATGTATATATACATATATATAGATAGAGAGAGAGAGAGAGAGAGAGAGGGAGGGAAAGACTTTACGCTAATCCACAATTTGCAGCTCCTCCTATTAGATATGTCGAATCTTTCTATCTTGACGTGTAATCCTTAATGAAATAATCCTTCGGCAAAATGTAGCGTTTGTCTGGTTTATCCGCGTACTCGTAAATTATCTTTAACGTAGAAAATATATGACAGAATGAATGATGCTTTCTTTCGTAGGAATTCCTCTTTCGACAATTCGAGCAAGCTTGCGAAGAGAGCGGCGCTTGTAAAATGTTATCGCAACAAGCTAGCAGTGTCGCCAAAACACGATGCATCCGAGAGTGCGTTTCGCCTTCTTGCTATAAAGAAATTTATTTATTCGATCAGGTATTCATCACTAAATGCAATTCAATTATTATTAATATAACATAATATTATAAACGTAAAGAAACGTACGTCATATCTGTAAAAAATATTTCATCAAAGTATTTTACGCTTCTTCTTACTCATTTTAGCTGGAGGAAGGAGAAATCGACGTCAGGTTAAATTCTTTTAAGGGCTGTTTTATGCAACGTAACGGACGTCCGCGCAAATAAATAAGTCATGCCTTTCGACCTGTTGAAACGTCGATGTATTTATTGCTAACTACTACTATCTTGGGAAAGTCAACCTTCGTTCTGCTTACGTTGACGACGAACAAGTGGATTTTGAAGCAGAAGATCTAGCTAAACTATAAAAAAAAAAAAACCTCTGACACACATCTTTGACGACGACATTTAGATTCGACATTAGATAATCTTTTTCTACTTTTTGTATGCACAAATAACTGTAATACCAATAGAATATTGCACAACATATTAAAAAAAAAAAAAAAAAAGGAAAATTTTAAACCTCACCTTCCTCGCATCAAAATATACGAGCAGACGAAATCTTGTAGTTTTTGAAGAAGGATAACTAAAGAAAAATAATGAAATAAAAATAGTAACGATTTAGTAATCAATACGAATATTATATTAAAAATATATACAGGCAATACGATCTCACCGCATGATACAACCTCGAGGACGCTTCGTTCTCGTTTTTAGATTGGAGGAAATTCACATATTCCAATAATTGTTCCATAGTTTCATCGAAAGGTGACTTGAACAAGGATCTTGAGTTAGTCGATACTTCGTCGTCGCTATATATCTTTCGATATCGAAGCCAAGTGTTGATAAATTGAAGAAAATATGGAGATAAAGATCGAGTTTTTGCCATTCCAATGATGAGATCGTAATTACTAATTGCTGTACATAGATGATACATCAGTGTCTCTATTTTGACATAGCAAAATTTGAGAACATCAACTAGACATTGATAAACAATTTCTCTTTCCGCTGAAGTACTCTAGCATGAAAATGATCAAAGGGTCAAATTGACTGATCGATCCTTTATGATTTTCGTTTGCAATACCTTTACACTAGCTCACCTTTGAGTGAATAACGTGAAGCATCTCATAAATATCTAGGATTGTTACAATTTCATCTCTATCTGTTGTGTTAAAGGAAACGTCTTCCAATTTTACAGCCATTCCTGAATTGTTTTGGCTCAATAGCTCGTGTAAAAATTCAAGAGCATTCGGACAAACGATTTGAGACTTTTGACAGATCCATAGAAGAACGTGCAAATGACTAATTTTGATCGTTATAGGTCTTTCGCACTGTAAACAAAAAAATTCTTTACTTTTTTTTTCTTAATCCCAAAATATTCTTCTTTTGTTTTGCAGTAATTAATTATTATTTATCATTGTTTATTCTTACCTCGATCGAAGATAGCGATTGAAAATGAATAATGAAAGTGAGGAATTTGAAGGAAATCGCAGATAATGTCAACTCGTTTTCAGAAAACGCATAATCACATAATTTTTCCAATAATCTTGTCTCATTTACGTATTTTGAAAGAACTGTAAAACATAAATGTTTTCTTTTAATTACATTCTTTATTTAGATATTATATATTTCAATATCATTCTGTTTTACAATTAGCTAAATTCTTTTGCTGCAACTCACTTTTAAAATAATTCTGTTCCATAGAAGCATAAAGTAAGACATACGTCTGCTTTAAAAGTAACTTCTGAAAATATGCATCTACATCTTCAGTTAATATCATTTTAATGAGAGCATCCGCACACACCTTTATCGCATTTTTTGGTAAATTACGGGGTTCCGACATATTTGATAATTCAAGTATCGCTTTAATATGCTCAACTATAAATAATGTTTTAATATGTTAATATGGATGGTGATCTAGAATAGTTTTTTTTTTTTTTTAATATAAACTTAATGTTGAAATTGAATACTTCGATTTGGACTGTCGGATAATAAGACATTTGGTAACATGTTCCAAACTATATCGGCGATCTCGTCGCAATTGCTAGCCTGCATCGATTGATGTATTCCTTTAACAGCTAAGCTGACCACCTCATTGAGGCCATTTTGTACTGTAATCTATATTTAAAAGTTTATAATGAGCGAGATATGAAATAAATGAGATCTAAAGAGATGCAACTGTTCAAAATTCATTAAATAATATAATAGAGAAGGAGACTTTGCATTTACCAATAAACAATGTTTAACGACGCTATGACAATCGAGCTTTAAAAGAGGTAGAACATCCCCGTCGGATTCTATTAGCCACATATTCATTACTCTGTATCGCAAGTCGTTCGTTATCTCAGGGCATTTTAGACAAAAATGTAGGAGCTCAATGTGATGGGTGTAATATTGGCTTAATTCTAAATATTGTAAAACCATTGTTAATTTTTTCACCGCATTTCCGTATTCACAAATTTCTCCTGGTGATGGATGGGATAAAAACGAAACCTAAACAATAAATCTTTTAATAATACAAAAAAAAAGACCAAAACTTGCTTCGAATAGATTTGTATCTTTCCAGTAGAGAGAAATAAGCTCACAGCAAATAAAAACCATAATGGCTTTAAAGTTGGTACAGTTATAGATCGAAAATCTTCTAGTTCTAATAATCTTTTTATCAAAGATTCGAACGTAATCATATCAAGTCTGAAAGAAACCAACGATAACCGGTCTTCAAAAATGATTTTTTACACACAGAAAAAAAACCAAAAAAAAAACATAAAAAATAACTCACTCCCTGGTGGCATGATAATGATAATAAAAAGAAATCATTAAAGCTGTATTGCGATCATCGGAAATTGCAACTATATCGGTCCACTGCTCAAGATCGTTCGGTAGAGAAACAAGTCCATCAAAGATCTTATTTGAAAATACATTGACACCTTCGGGTAATTTGTCGATCGATAAAGAATTTTCTGCTAAAGTGATTAATGTCCGTGTCAATAGGATGCATATATTTCGACGTTGATGTAATCTGAAGAATTTTATTATCGAATAAAAAAAGAAAAAAAGCATTAAATTCTTACAAGGAAGTAAACATCTTTGATTAATTCCATTAGACTTACGGAAGCTGCGCACTAAGGCGTAAGAAATATTTAAGATAACCATTTGCTACTAAATGATTAGCTATATCCTCTCGTCTGAAATCTCTTATATTATACATGTTGTTCAAGCAGGAAACAAAACTGGCGTAGTATTTAAGAGAATTCTCTTGATCAAAGCATACGACGTTCTATTCGTCAGTAAACACAAAATATGCGTATTATTGAACACATAACTTTTTAATTAAGCTCATATTTAATGTTTTAGCCTTACTTTAACATACGGTATAATGGTATATATGACGATTGCATAAATAGACTTTGCGAGAGATACTTTGCCCTGCATCGGAGTCATATTACCATCCTCGTCAACGTCCGTCAGATAATCTTTGTCGCAAAATCTACGAAATGTAAATATTTATATTCCGTCCTAAGCAGTTAAAATAGAAATTTACCTAATGCTGGTAGCACAAAGACAGCATAAAGCGACGATAGCGTTCTTCTTTGAAAAGCATTCATACTCTTGTTCATAATCATGTTCCACAATATCTTTCATCGATTTAATCGACTCGTTGCAAACATCGAGAATCAATGTTTCATTTTCGTTTTCGTTCTCGCTCAATGTTACAGATTCGAGTGCGATATTTAAAATGTCGATAATCATAAACCTTAATACACGGGATAAACATTTTTGGCTCAAGTTCTTGAGAAAAGAAAATATTTGATTAGTAGCGCATATGCTATCAACTTCAATCCCTAATTTTCTTGCACTGAAAATATGGAAAATAATTTCTAGTTTTTTTTTTTTTTTCTAATAAGATGCATTTCTAATAAGATGCATTTCTAATAAGATACATAGATATTTGCGTACTTGAATAATATATTACGAATAGCAGAAAGAAGCTTTTCCAAAGGACATATTTTTGACATATCGGTGGACATTTTGATGCAATGCGCAAGACGAAACAAAGAACTCACAACTTCCACAGCGACTTGACTTTCATAAAACTTTTGATATTCGCTTGCTAAAGCCAAGCATTCAAGAGCTGAACTATCAAAAATAACGACAAAAGTAATAATATACCTATCGATTATTTAGTTAATTTAAAAATAAAAAAAAACTACTTTGTAAGTATTTTACGTTATAAGTGGTTCTCGAAAAGTCTTTAAAATATCGCATAGAGTCGAAATTATATCAAATTTAATAAGCTTTATAAAAAGATTGCTCCGAATGGCGGGGACTTGAGTTTTCAAAAGTTTCGCTAGTTGATCAAGAGCAGACATTTGCGATTTCTCTTTCGGAAACGTTAAATTCCTTTTTATTTGTGGCAACAAATGATCCACATTTTCATAATTCAATAGAAATAATTCTTCCATTTTGGATTTCTACGCTGTTAAACTATGTATACATATAATTAATTACTCTCCATACATAATCATAATGAAAAGAATACTTTTTAAATGTGTGTTACATACCCTTCAACAAAATGCGGAAGTGTTACAATATTATTACGTATAGATGACGCTACTTAATTTGTACCGACCAAGCACTGATCTCTGCAAAGTTTCTCATGTATGGTGCCATGAAAAATATACTTACGAATCTTTATCCTATAATAATCACAAAAAGTCCTAACACTATTACTACTGTTCTATTTAAGAATAGCTTATTTAATCAATAATATTGTTAATAAAAATATATTATAATTAAATGTTATAAATACATAATATTCAGAGATGCATTTTACCTGTTACTTCATTTTTTTTTTCTAATAAAAAAAAAGATACTCTCAATCAGAATAGTATATTTATTCTCAAGTTTCTTTATATTATTATATGACAATTTAATTTAAGATAATTCAACTTTTAATTACGATGGCATTAGAAAAAGTGCTTTACTAGAAGTCCTCGATGATACTAATACGTTACGTGTACACGCAAAGAAGCTGATTGGTTCTCCGAAAGATTTCAAATCACAAATTTTCGCGCCAAATTTAAATATAGATAAAATTTTTCTACGAAAAGTTCTCGATCTTAAGATGATTGTTTGAACTATTATTTAAAAAAAAAAAATGAAAATGAAAATGATTCTTACCGTTGTTTGGTTAGATATTCACGCATTTATTACACGTGATGATAATTATTATAAAGAATGAGACAAACGCATTTCAAGTGAAAACAGTAAAATCGATATAAGTACAAAAGATTTGATGTCGTAAGACGTCAATTAATGATTTCAATAAAAAAAAAGAAGTATGATAAAAGCACTTTCATTATCGTACCATTTAATAATATCTAGTTAGTATTAATAACATTAGCAGCATAATGTTTTCTGCATACGTATAATATTGCATAAAATATCACATATTACATCCAAATATAAATAAGAGATAGCGTATACAAAGTGCATCGATTTTTTTTTTATATTTTCTTCTCTTCTTGTTCTAAAAGATGTAAAATATATTTGACGA
Organism: Polistes dominula; assembly: GCF_049000335.1. Taxonomy (NCBI): domain Eukaryota; kingdom Metazoa; phylum Arthropoda; class Insecta; order Hymenoptera; family Vespidae; genus Polistes; species Polistes dominula. The sequence continues at coordinate 214,417 of NW_028300998.1, read as the reverse complement.
TATATAAAATAAATATATGAAAATATCTTTAATTTCTCTATCCTGATATTGTTAATAAATATTACTTGTCGTGTACACACATTGGACATTATAATAATTAAGACAATAATATATTTATTACTAAGATACTGGATGCAAGAATGGTAATGCGAAATTTGTGTATTAAATTTCTATGAATACACTCTTGATAACTAAACAACAGGCAAATATTTGATAAGATTGTAGAGATTTGTTTTTTTGTAAAGGTGAGTCTAAAAAACAAATCGATATAAACTACACTTTTGTAGAAAAAATATATTTGCAGTTTAAAAAATGTTAAGTATGCTCGAGTGACAATCAACACTGTGTTTCAGTCTTTCGTATGATTAGGAGATCATCCTATTGTTCCTATGTTCATCCTATTTATTTTAAACAATTGTAAACAAGTCTAAATGAAATATAAATACAACGTACATGTACCATTTTTGCAAGCAGTCTTTCGAATAATATTCGGAAAATTTCCATCTTTGTCAGCCATAGCATATGCAAATAAAGGAAATATATTCATTTCTTAAATCTGTAATAATACTTCATATTAAATATTATTTGCAAATATCATTTTAAAGCAAATCATTTTGCCAAATAAATTTCTAATTCTTATCTGTAATATAAATATATGTCAAGATAGGTCACTGCTTCTTCTATCCTAATAACTTTACTATTATCGTGCAGAAAATGATGATAATATTGAGTGATGTATAACGAATTAAAAATATTCATCATTTTGGATCGTAAACAACAAAAAATATAGCACATATATATAGCACTGACCTATCGAATATACGACAGAGAGAATTCTTCATATATATATAAAAAAAAAAAAAAAAAAAAAAATATTTATTTTATTTCTATAAGTTATGATTTCTCTCATACTATAATCTACGTTTGTGTAGCGCGATATGGTAAAGAACTATTACATATATTTAAATATATTATTCATTCATAAAGATCGAACATTTTCATCGATATATGTAGTATACATAAGAATGTCTAGCATTGGATAGATAAAAGAAGAAGAAAAAGTTTCATTTTATTTTGTGTAGGTTTAGTAGTTCTTCTTATCCATTTTCATAAAGTGTGAAACTCTTACTTTCATTAGAAAAAGTCTCATTAAAGGAGGCATGTTAAATTATTATTTCAAATAATATATAACAAAAATAATATTAAATTATTTATAAATATTTTGTTCTTCTCAAATAATTACCTACATAATAGATCGTGTACTCAAACACGTGCAATCTCATATAATTTTCTTAAAATACTTTCATCTGCGCTTAAATAAATAAGTGCACGAAAATATAATGTGTACGTATATAAAAGTCGAAGTCAAATGCTCAATAAATAAATGTCAATTTGATAAATATTTAAAATGTAAATATTTAAAAATTATGCTTCTTAAGTACTTTTATATATATATATTCTATTTATAGTACTTATTATATATATATGTATATAATAGTTACTACACTTTTTATCTGAGTTAATCCTTTCATTGCTTTTCTTTAAATAATAAAACTATAACAAAAATTGCATAAAATTTGAAAAATTATAACATATTAACTAATCCACAGACCGCAGTTCAATTGTTCTCCAACGAAATTGTTTCTGGAAAGGTTATTTTAAAATATTTGTCGGATAGTTAGTATTTTTCTGAAGGAATGTTATCGTTAATATGTATTTTCCATTGTCACTTGTATATATGATATTTTGGAAAACAATATTATTACATTTTCTGCTAGTGCATACACAATACATATGCATTTACACGTTATATATCTATATATGCACACATTGAAGTTTTTTCAATATATATATATATATATATTGAAAGAGAGAGAAAGAGAAATGATATTATGCGCGGATACACCAGCACATATTCGATACAATCATATGTGTGTCATATTTACCTTATATGTATTTACATGTATTAAATATTTGTGTCACGGTCATATATCCCATTTACACGGTGTATAAGTAGGCATCTAATTTCTTTTTTGTATTTGGAGGCGAAGTAAAAGGAGAAAACCAAGCAATAGAAAATCTGCCAAAAACGGCCTGAATGGATTTCCATCTGCTATTGCGAACCCATCGTGCTTCCTCTTTTTTAAGTTGTTCTATACCCTAGAACAAATTGAACGAATTGATAAATAGTAAAAAGCTATTGACAATATGTGTACTTACAGTTTCATCATTCCAAATAGCTTGCAGCTGCGATCCCAACATTACGGCTGTAAAAATGGCAAATAAAAGTGCTTCAAATGCTAAAAATAATAAAAGAACGACAGTGGCGGGAGGACTAAATGTCGAACATTCTCTCCATTCTTGCCTTACACATGTTGTAAATTGTTGTATACACAAAAGAAGAGACTGCAGTGATATACCTGCTATGTAAAACTGAAAATTCATAACATTTTTCTCATTTTCTTGGCCTCGTATTACAGTATACTTAATTTCTCTCTAAACAAGAAAAATGACTTACGGTAAACAATACAAAATATTTTTGATTATTTTCACCGACACAGTTGTTGACCCATGGACAATGGTGATCCATTTTTCTAATACATCTAAAATTATATCCATATATCATCCCTTTTATACATCTCCTAAAACGTAGCTAGAGTACTTGAGTAAAATTAGTATCTATATTAATTTACCTTTGACAAACAGAACAATGATGAGCTCTATCCGGCTTTATAGAACAACACTTTGGACATTTAAAAATAACCTGACCTTCTTGGAATCCCATTTGTTGTATCATCTTTTTCGTTGCATTACCCTTTGGTACGGCACCCTATATAATACTTCATTATTATCAGGTTATATCATAAACAAATCTTCTTACTTACTGGATCTGTAAACATTGTCCTTAAATGAGAAGCAAATGCCAAAAATGCTAAAGATTGAAACACTGCCATATTTAGGCCTGAATATAAAGTATTTATAGAAGGAATAAGAATAACAGCCATAACTACGAATTCCGCATAAATGATTAGCAACCATGTTAGAACCGCGCATATAATTCCGCAAATATCCTATGATAGAAAAATGTCAATAATATAATTAATTAATATTGTTAATATAGAAATGTTGATATACTCTTCAAAAGAGATAATACCTTGATACACCAAAACTTTCCACCGCAACACTTATTATGTATACCTTTCTCCCTATGGAAGGCTACGTAATCATAAACCATAATTGAAAAGTTTGTTAAAGCGGTAAACTTCGTTCCACTTGTAAGAAAGTACTGATATAATAATTGAATATAGAAGAAAAAGCCATAACTGCGAAGAAAGAATAAACATTGATATATCTTATGGCAGCACGCATATTCTTAATTTGCACGTTCAAGTTATTTAAAAATGCATAACAATAAAAAAGCAATTATTGCAAATAAAGGCAATTATTGCAATCTAACCTAACAAATGAATGTCATCATTGCTTGAAAAATTCTCTAAAGATCCGAAAGGAAATGGATGCTTTGATTTTATTCCTCATTCTTTTTCTACGCGTTTACCTTATGGTGGCAATAAACTAACGACAATAATCACTATCGTTTTTCTTTCACAGTTATAAACGCCATCAACCACTTATTAGTAAAATACATGTAATACAAGACGAAGGATCAAACATTTGATAATACTCCATCTTACCTCTGAATGAAGAGCCACCTAGCGCTTGAGAAAAGAAAACTTATTACGTCGATCGATCGAAGCGCCATTTGATCATAGCGCCTATTCAAAAGTGCGCCACATTTGAACCAGAAGAAATACAGTGATTAGAATAGCAACATTTTATAATACAATATTTTTTCTATTTTCATTTATTCTATTAGATAATTAGAGCACGAGTAAGTTATATAATAGATTTAAAATGAAATTATGTATATAAATAATAATAACGTCGTGTCAATATGACGAATATAAAAGAGAATGACCTACCGGTCAGTAGATATATTTGTTGATTTATTTGTAATGAAATTTCTTGACCAAAGGGTAATATCTTGCAACATCTTTTGCAATATCTTGACCAAAAGTTAGTTATAGTTCTTGCCCTGAATCACGCATGTTTCCGCTGAAATGAATGCTTTGAAAGGTAAGGATCAAGCAACGCTGGAATCGAGAGGATGCATGACGTAAGATACACGCATTACCTTTCGAGCTAATATTTATATATGAAAGTATACAACGCACGCAGATGAATTAAACCTTTTTTATTCTAACTTTGAACATTCTATTACAATTTAAGCAAGCTAAGAAAATGACATTATTATTTCCCCCCCACCCCTAATAATAAGAGAAAGTTTGAATTTATATCCTTGCTTAATAGTTACTTTTTTCGATGAAATAGAAAAATCAAAGTGTTAACATTAACAACAATCCTTTTAAAAACAATCTCAAAAAATGAAAATATGTTAAAAATGGCCAATGTCTATTGATGGAACGTAAAAAAATTGATCGATTCGTGCTAAGTCGAGTAAATGCGTGAGTGAACGAAAGAGAAACAGAGAGGGAGAAAGAGATAGAGAGAAAGAGAGAATCAATGATTACGTAAGACGAAAGTAATTCCCTGGAGAAGAGCAAAGAAGGACGTTAAAAATGTGGTGGCGAAGAAGGAAGAGGAGGAGGAGTTGGAGGAGAAGGGCATATGTGCAGAACTGAGGCAATGTCATCGAACTTACATAATATGTTTATATGTACGTGTGTCGTCTTTCTTGAATTTCTACTTACCTTACTACTACCTATGGTCAGATGCAATGCGCATCTGGGTCATATAGTTTTGCTTTCGCCAAAAAGATGCTGAAGATATTTTTCTTTTTTTTTTTTTTTTTTCTCTATTTCCCGAAACTCGTAGTATATCCTAAGAAATGACGTTTCCTTAAAAATGTCCTAATCTCCTTTTTTGTCAATCTACACTAATGAGCTGTAATGACTTTTTCAGGCATATGAAAGAGATGTTTTTAACGAAGCAAGGAAAGTTTTTCTAAGAGGATGACTTAAGGCGCGGCGGCACTCGGACATTCTTTTCGCGAGGGATGGTACGAGCGATGGCCAGGTGAGAGGTAGAAAGCGAGGAAGAAAGGTAAGAGGTACGAAGAAGACTCGGCAAGGAACGATCATCGAGAAGTGGCAGTGCATCGGGTGCTTCGCAGTGGACGGACGATGTCGGTCCTACGAGACTTTTGAGACACATAATAACGTCACGCAAAAATGCCAATCATCCAGCTTCTTCTATGTAAGTCTATCAATAATAAATCATCTTCTTCGATGTTCCTTTTTCCTTCTGAATAACATTCCAATTTTGTAATAACCATTTTTTTAACGAAACTTCACACACTTCGAGAGAAGGTAAAACCCATATTCATTCCTATATACATTTGCTCTTTGTTATTTTATTAATTTTCTAACAACAAATCGAAATCAAAATGATGGATTTTTTAAAATGAATACATAATATTCTATCGGTCTTATGTTTCTATTTTAATACTATAGCCTTACGCAACATCCTTTCACGCACGGTATTTGTTTCGAATATGAATCAATAACGAGCACGATAGTATGAGAAAGTAATCTTTTCATTATCTTCAATCGATTTGATTTCATTAGAAAATAAAATAAATAAACATAGAAAACATAATAGACTTCGAAACATACTTTATTGTTGCGTGACATCGAAAAGAAGATACGTTTAGTAATGTAACGATTTTGATATATCTCGAAGAAGCTAAGTAAATTTTATTCTATAATATGTGGAAGAAGCATATAAAATTTAAATAGACTTACTGGTAACGAAGCGTGCATCATTGTTTCGGCACATTACTTTCTTTCTTCTAAAGTAAGGATTAAAATGTCCTCCCGGAAGGAGATCGTCTATACTTTGTTAGAGAAAATTTCTGCCTTGCGGTTAGGACATCGCAAATAGAGCTCCCTGTACTTGGAAGTTATTAACGCTATTAATTTGAATCAGCGAAAGTGCTCTCTCATTTCTTTCTTTTTTTATTCACGCCTCAATGTGAAATAATCTTTAGAGTTACTTTTACAATTAGAGAGACTTTAGAGTTATTCTAGAAAAAAAAAAAGAATAGTGTGGTAATACAAAAAAGGATTGACTAGCAAATAGAAAGCAATCATTGAAATATTAGCGAACGGATAGATAGATATATATATATATATTTATGTAAAATGAACGTATATTACTGCTTTTTATTAAAACATATAATACATAGATTTCATTCATATTCCTTGTAAATAGATCTCGTGACCGTAGTCTTGTGCAACGTTCACGGTAGTCTTGAGTATGAAGTCCCACGGAGAAGCTTCCTGTCGCGCAGAGCGATTGATGGTACTAGAGGAAGGTTGGATGATTGAATGATCAATTTTGAACGATTATAATATTGATGGAACAGTTATAAACAATGAATTAATGAAACTTTATCAATCCGACAGAAAATATTTTGATCCCGAGGAAGAGGGTACCTTCGATAGCTATGGATCAGCCGGTGGCCAATATGATCGATATAAAGATAAACAAGGTAAAACGCAATCGGTATAAATTAATATCTCTAGAAATGACATTTGCTACTGATCTTTATATTTCTTGTATTTTCTTTCTATTTAAGATCACAGTGACATCAGGATGAATGTCCCCGGTGAACCGGAGATCGATTATCCAGCTTACACTACATTACCGCAGACAGGTTTTTCGTGTGAAGGGCGTTCACGCGGTAAGTCGCTATATTTAAACATTATGGCTAAGAACAAATGACTAGAAAAACAGCATCGTGATAATAATTATTGCTGCATATCGCTTAAAAGTCTTTGTCACCTTTAGCATCATCGATGTCAAGGATGATATATACTTATATGTATATATATACATATAGACGTTCGTTTCTAACGTAAGACGAATGACTACGACGATTCTCTTATGTTAGAGTATTTTCTTTGCTTTCGCAATAGGTCAGCATGTTTCAAGCGTTGATATAAAGGTAGTATTAATGACGTACAATATAGCGAAAAAATATTATTTGTAAAAAGAAAAAATGCAGTAATAAAGTAACATATTATTGGATGTATTTTTCTTCGACAGGATATTATGCGGACGAAGTAGCTGGATGCCAAGTATTTCATGTTTGTCACGACATCTTGGTTTCCTCGTTCTTGTGCCCGATTGGATCCATCTTCAGTCAAAAGCTTCTCACTTGCGATTGGTGGAGTAAAGTTGATTGTTCGACGACTCGCAAATTTATTGAAATAAATCACGATAATCACTATCAAGAAGACGACGACGAATTGATACGCAAAGCTTACGGTATGATGGGTCTGCAAACTGGAACGGATGTTGCCAGTGACGAATTAGTAGATCCTGATAGAGGAGGAAAGATCATCGATTATATTACGATCGATTCTACTAGGAATGATTTACCAGTTTATCACAATGATCTTCCACGGGAGAAAACTCTCCCCAATCAGTTTTTTTCTACTTACGAAGAACATTCAGAAAGAGTAAATCCAATCTATCCTAATTCTTTCTATAGTAAACATTATTTCAATCGACCGTATCAAGATTCGCCTATAATTCGTATCGAAAAAATTGAAGAAGAAAATTATCGAGAGAAAGAGCCAAGGAAATATGATTACCAGGATATTCAGGACAAATTAGGAAAAAGGATAAATGAGTTTCAGCCGTCATATGCGCCAACCGTACCGACTGTAACTACTACCACAAGGAAATTGTATTCGCCAACAATACCGACGACTAATAGACCTTCAACTTTAGTTTATAACAGGTTCGATCAAGACATCGAAAGTTCCGATCATCTTTACACGCACAGCCAAGAATCTAAAAGCTTCTTCACGCTATCCACCCTTTCTAGTTTTAATCAAAATTCAAAAGGAAAGTACAACGACAGTAATCCGCAAAGCTACAAAAACTATAATGAAGATCTGGATCACGATCATTTGAAAGACGAACCTTCGGATAGTTACGAAGTTGTTAAACGTATCGATTCAGTCGATGAACGACTTGAAGATTCATTCATCGGAGAAGAATATATTGATGATATTGAATTAAAAGAAAGTATTGGCATCGGTCGAGCTTTTAATAAATCAAGCAAATTCAGGATTCACGTGCAAGATTCAAAAGACAATGCGAAAGATATGAATGAAGATAGTTCCTTGTCCCTAGACTCAAATCGGAATAATTTAACCGAATCGATTAGAAGTAATATAAAACCGATCGATCAGTGGCCAACTGATACGACCGATACTCTAAATTATGCAAGTATTTTAGACAAAAGTACAACTCCTATTGTCGAATATTTATCGCGTTTCAAATTTGAAGGCATTAATACAGAAATAGAAGAACCATCGACTACTTTGTCGTACAAGGAAAATCTAACGTCAACGGAAACAACGATATCATTAGATACGAAATTATATTCTACGGAAAATCCAGATCTTTTTAACAATGACGATTTCAAGAGTGAAACAATTATCGATTCGACTATTTTACAACCTGACATTATTTTAAAACCACCAGTTATTACCGAAGCGAAATTTCGAATAAATGTTCCAGATTATCCTTCAACTAAAACACCCATTTTTCATACGTCGCACCATACAAATATCTACTCCGAGGTGCAAAGTACTACACAAATCCCAATAGATGAACACTTAATTAATGAATCAACGAACCTATCGGTACCTTGGTTCCAGCAAACTACTGATTTTCCGGCAACAGACATAGAACCTCCGTTCATTGGCTTCAATTTGAAGGATACCGTCGACGAGATTGTCACCCAAACTTCCAGATTTGATACGTCTATTCAAAGCAAAAAAGAAGACGATAACGCTCGAAGAAACTCGAGGCAACAGGAAGAAGGAAAATTCGTTAGCGAATTGATAGGAATTTCCAATGGAGACGATCGAGCAAAAATTGCGACAAGTTTCAAATCTATATCAAATATAGAAGATGCGATCGAACTAAACAAGTCCCCGTATGAAATATCCGTGACCCTGAATCAAAAAAATGAATCAGTACCAACCAAAGATGACTTAATTAGTAGCTTAATCAAAGCACATGAGAGAAACAATTCTCGTCTTGATAGATTAGGTCAAGTCGAAATTGTCGAATCTATCGAGAGCGTTACTGAGAGTCGAAATAGCGATTTTCCATATAACGATAATAATAAAATACCTTTTTTCAAAGATACAATAAATTTTTCGAACAATCAAAAGAAAGTAGAAGGTAATATTGGTTCTGATAGATTAGATCAAATCGAAATTGTCAAATCTATCGAGGGGGTTACTGAGAGTCGAAATGGCGATTTTCCATATAACGATAATAATAAAATACCTTTTGTTAAAGATACAATGAATTTATCGAGCAATCAAAAGGAATTAGAAGGCAATGCTGGTACGAGTAACGTAAACGCTTTAAGTCTTCTACAACTAATGGCAGAATTACTCAAAATCGATCATATTCCTCGACCTTTCTCCTTAAATCATTTTCAAGGATTAAAATCAAATGTAGATTCTAACCAGGATCAAAGTGTATTACCTATCACGACGATTAAATCCATTGACGATAGGTTATCAAGAGAGAACATTTTCGAGAGTGTCAATCCTAATAGTGATAAAAAAAATGTCATGCCACGATTAAGAGATATTTTGGAAGGAATTCCACAAAGTATTTCGAAAGATCGAGTCCTGGACGAATTGACCAACAATTTTGATAGGCCGTTAAACAATGTAGAAAATCGTCTAACAATTAGTCAGCTACCTCAAATACAAAGATCTTTAGATTTTGAGGAGTCTAAGAAATTTGATAACTCTTCAACGACGTCATTTCGAAAAACGACCACTACCACAGAATCCGTTAAAACCGTTGTGGAAACGGAGTTCCTACCTTCGATAGGATTTTCTTTCGATACGAGCGAAGGTCGAAATAAATACATCGATGCTATTCTTAGTGGTTTATTAGACGAATCGATTCACGAAAGTAACACAAATAAATCACTGAACGTGGAGACGACGATTGATAAATCATCTCACAATGATTCTCGATCTTCATCGGCTCAAATTTAATAACTTATACATTATTTTTTCAATTCTCCTACTCTCTTTCAAATGTGATCACATTCACGCACGCACACGCACACACACACACACACACACACACAGAGACAGACAGACAGATATATGTATATGTATATATATGTGGGATGAAAGTGAGTATGCATGTGTATATGAATTGCTTAACTTGAATGTGCGTTTCGAAAAGGAAAAAAAGAATATATTAGCGAGTAAGCTTCGAGCTTATCAAAGGGCGATGAAAGAATGTTGTTAAAAAGTTCCAGAGAGTATATCGAGGTGTGTACTACATGTGTGTGTGCGTGTTACTGCGAGAATTTTACTATACTTATTAATTACCCCTCAATAAATTTAATCCTACATCTATCTCTCTATATATATATTTTTAATATATGAATGTTTATAAACATAATTTCAAGATATTCAATAAAATAGTTCTATATTTGTACATAATATATATTTGCATAATTTAAATCTATGTAGTTACGATGTAATAACATGTAATTACAAATACAAATTTTGCATATTTACAAAAAAATGTATTTCTATGTATATAATTTCATTCTCTATTTATAAAATTAACCCATATTCCATGACAATGTAAGTTTGATCGATAACTCGCCTGCAAGAAACATAATAAGTCGACAAAGATTTGGTGAATTTCTTGTTATTCTTTTCAAAATCATTTCTGCATTTACGGTATTTGTGTATATATTTTAACGTTAATTCTTGAAATAATTATTTAAACCACGAAATAACTGACTGAATTAACTAACCAGTTAAAATATGAAAGAAGACAGAATTACATACTTCAACTAGGTGATATTTGAATTCGTGAAAGACAAGTAGTGAAGGTTTAAAATGGAAATTTGACCTCAAATATAAGAAAAATTTTCTTTAATTTTGTTTCAATATCCATAGTCCATACTGTAAAAGTTGTAAGTCCGGAGACATATAGAAAATGTTTCTTTGTTTGAAGGCTTTCTAAACGATAATCATCTAATCTCGAAATAATGTTTTCCCATTGATTTAAGGGATTAAATAATATTTTATAAAACAACTAAGATTAACTTCCCCGAAAACGCCTAACTATTTTTCTTAAGACATATAGATATATCACAAAAATTCACTACTATTTTAATTTGATATCGTCTGAAATTTGTCAAGGATTGCTATTTCGATGATTAATTTCATCTGAAAAATAAAACAAAGGAAACAGTGCTTACTACAGTTTAAACAATTCAGTGTTTTATAATAGATTACAGTTTAATCACATTATAACCTTAGGAGGAAAAATAATTTCTTCAAAAATTGAAAAAAATATCGTAAAAATGTTATTATAGGATATGGAAAAATGTCAACGATAATTGTAGAACCTTACCAAGATAATTTCAAAAAAGAGGACGAAGAAGAAACTTACGATGCCCAGCCCGATTTTCTAGAATTGGATAGTCGGTAATAGACTTTTCTCTAACACCATACATTGATAGTTTAAGAATGATTAAATTTAGCAAATATTATTTGTAACAAAGAATCATCATTTTGCAGTATTATTTGGATTAGAGAACGGGTATTACGATTCTTAGGCTTACCTGGTCACGAACATCTATTTGATAAACTCATACGCGTAATATATTTATATTTTTCATATAATTTGTATAATTTATCAATTAAAATAGTTATCAAAAATGACATTTATTATTTTGTGCTCATTTATTAGGCAGACAATGGATATTATGAGGAGAAATTGATGAATTTTTTAAATCATAATTTATATTCAACTACAAATCTCGAAAAGAAAATCATTTTCTTTTACAAAACATATTTAAAAGAAATAGTTCAAGAAGAAATAGCAGTTTGGGAAAGTAAGTATTATAGTTATTTTACTTATTAACTAACATATACAAAAATTGCTCTTTTATATAAGTTATATCTTAATATACGCACATTAAGTTAACACGAAAAAAAAAATGAAATGAAGTTAGCGCATTAACAAAGATTATTTGAAATGTTAGGAAAAGTCGAGAAGGTCGATGAAAAGAAAAAAAAGAAAAAAAGGAGACTAAAGAAAGGTAAAAGTAAAACTAGTTCGATAAAAAGTCAAATTGGATTATCTTCTATCAGTTTGGAATCGAGTATAGATTCCTCATCCAGCGAAGAAGAAATAGAAGACGAAGAAGAAGAAAGTTTAGTAAAATCGAGTGGTGATATTACAATGCATTTTATGAGAAAAGATCGGTTCAAAAATAATGGCATAGGTAATAATATATTAATAGATTATTTGTCAACTCATTTTATAAAGTAATATACGTATATAAATATTATTTAGATATGCAAAAGTTTGTTCCACCACTAGGCGAGGAAGATAAATATATCTTGACTAAGGTAATCAGAAAAATTGAGCAAAATTAATAACTTTAAATTGCAATAATGGAACTTCAAGAAGTATTTCTTCTTCTTCTTCTTCTTCTTCTAGAAAATGATAGACAAAGAGAGGAAAAAGCCAGTTATTCATATAATATGCGGGGAAATTGATGGACAACATTTTGATCTTCAAAATATGAACTTTTTTTACTTTTTGAGAATAAACGAAGAAGCAGTTCCACCTTTTGAAACGTACGAGGAATGTCTCGATCACATGCCAACTAATTTGATCGTCGGATCTATCAATGGACACTTTTTAGCATCTTTGAATACACTGCTTGTCCAAGTATTCAAACCTTTAGTTAATAAACAGTTTCGAGGCCCTTATTTTGGAAAATATTATAAAATTGAAGAGTCTAATGAAGTAGTAGCTGCCTCGGATATAGTAAAAGCATCGTCTACCCTAGCTGAGATTGCTGAATCTAAGGTTTATACGATACACATGTCACACATCAACGACACAATGTACAAGGTGTGACTCATGTCATTTGAATAAGTTTATTTATTTACAAATAGATTTCCACGTACAGAAGGCCATCTGATTTTCGGCGAGTATCTCTTTCGCTTTCAAAAAAGTCCCAAGAAACTTCACAAATTATTACAGAAAAAGTGTTGTCAGATGAAATAAATGATATTCACGACGATACGGAAGTAGAAGATAGATTAATTCAAAAATCTTTAATAGCACGTAGTGCATTAACTATTTCAAGTAGCGGAGAGAAAATAAAAGAAGAAACTGAAGCAGAGCAAAGTAAAAAAGATATCTTGGAATATTTAGACAAACTGTCAGCTAACGTACAATGGTTCGTTCGTTCGTTCGTTCGTTCGGTTCATATTATAACTAAATTATGTCAACATGTTGAATGAAATATTAGATATTTACTTTTTTGCATTTAATGCTTCTAGGGCTTTACAGCATACAGAAAGTGATATTCTATTAACAATACCAAAAATTCCCGAATTAGAAAGTTCTACTGTGCCGGATGAAGTTTTATTAAATAATAAATATATTATTGACCAACTGGAAGAAGTAATCATGTCTTGGGGAACGCATATACAACTAGTATATATTAGATTAATTAAACAAATATCTAAAAATAAATAATTATCTTTATTTAATATATCAATATGATCACACATTAATGTTTTAATTGGAGGTATTAAAATCATACATTAATAAGTTAGCTGAAGACAAAGGACCAATCGCTGAATACCATTATTGGCATGAACGTGAGACGGGACTGTCAATTCTTGTCGAACAATTAAAAATTCCTATTATTCAGAGAATGCTTAAACTATTGAATAGAATTTTGTCTCCTATACCTTCAGCTTTTAACCATTTTAAAAACGAACTTTGGAAATATTACAATGAAGCACGAGATAATACCAAATTTCTCTTAACCATTATGAGACATTTCAAGGTATTATAGAATTTGATCTGTTTCAACTATTTTTCTAATTTCATTAACTTATATATTGTTGTATTGTGATGTGATGATTATTTTTTGAAAATACCCACTTGTTAATATTAACAGTTAATAAGTCACACAGACAAATTCAAGCAAATTAACAACGTTATTCCCTCCTTGTTAAATGGATTAAAAATGATGTGGATATTGTCATCTTATTATTCTTCCGAAGATAAAATGATGTCTTTATTTGAAAGAATTTCGTGGCAACTTTGTCAAAACATCCGAACAAATTTATCAATCGACAAGTTATTTAAGTACATTAGTAGTTACTTTATTTGATTATTTTTTGTGATCTTATCAAATGATATATTAAATAATTGAAATAATATTTTGTAGCTATCCATTAGAAATTGTTTTACAAAAATCTAAAGATGCTCACGAGATGATGAAAAATTGGAAAATATCATATTTAAAAACGAGAGATGATATTGAGTATACAGGAAAAGGTGCACGTTGGGAATTTGATCAGAAACGTCTTTTTCAAGAGACAGAATACATAGCGGGTGTTTGCAAGGATATTAATGTTGTAGCCAATGTTATTCAAGATTTTTATAATATATTTGGAACCGATTTGAAATCAATCATTTACGAACCAGCACATATTGATACGATTATAAAACGAGTTGGATTATTATTGGAGCCATTTAAGTTGGCCGAATTCGATGTCTTCAGTCCGTTTAACAAAGAAAATTGGGAAGCAACAATTTTACGTTTCAATACAGAAGTTTCTTATTTAGAAAATGATGCGAAATTTTTCATTGACGAATGTTTCAAAGTTCTCATCAACTCAAAAGATGCACTCAAAATGCTTTTCAAATTCAAGGATAGAAAAACTAGAGTTGCCATACGAGACATTTTATCTAGTAAATTTGAAATGACTATGCAACAATTCAGTAAAGAAATAGGCTCTGTGGAAAATATATACAACAGAGGTTAGACACTTTGAGATTTGTTATTCAAATAAAGCAGTAATAAGTAATTAATATACATATGTATATGTTTTCAGGTAAACGAAATCCTCCTTTATTGACATACCATCCACCAATAGCAGGCGCAATTTTTTGGGCAAGACAATTGTTTTATTCTCTCAAAGGATCTGTCTTATACTTTCAAGACATACAGGAATTAAAACATAAGAAATTGAAGCTTATGGGTTTCAGTCAATATCTTGATATAAGTAAACAGTTGAAGTCTTTTGAAGAAATGAAGTTCAATTCTTGGATTGACAAAGCTCAAGAAACCATTAACAGTATTATGGAAAGTAATGTGCTCAAAGTAGTACCAATAGAAGAGGAAAGCGAAGAAGGTTTTCAAACATTGTTTCTCTTAATATTCTTACCATTTCTCTAATAATTTCTTCATCGTCTAGATGAATATATGATGTTCTATTGTTTCCAGACGAAGTTAAATTAAAAAATGGTGCCATTTTGCGTACACATAAAAGATTAAAAGGGAGGGAGCAAATGCCTGTTGGAATTTTACACAAATTAGACCAGTTAATGTCAAAACCAAGCATTGGTAAAATCTTGATAATATCAATCACTTTGCGCGCGCGCACACACACACACACACACACACACAATTACATTTGAATTGAATATTTGTAAACGTACATTTCTTCCTTTTACTCTTGTATTTGTTATTGTGCTACAATAATAATTTGTTATTATATATGTAGATACTCTGAGTTCGATTGGTGGTTCTAAAGCGATATCAATCAGAGGAGGTAGTAGATCGATTCATTCGCAGAAAGGTCAAAAAACAACTTCTGTTATATCCGTGCAAAGCAAACAAAACGCTATTACTCAAAAACAAAAGTATATTGACTTTATGCAAGACTCTACTCTGATCGAATGTCAATTACGTTTCGAAATCAATTTTAATTGGGAAATTTTTGAAATAATTCGCGAGGTAAATATTGATCAACTTATTTAACTAATTAATACAAAAAAAAAAAAATACAAAAAAATCAATATGAAGATATATAATGAAAATAAATGATAATCCAATGTTATTTTTGGAACAGGCAGAACTGATGGAACAATTAGGTTTTAACTTGCCTGATATTATAAGAAATATTGGTATTCAGAAAAATCGACTAAGGACAGACATGGAGGCGGTAGAAAAAATGATTAATGAATACAACGTGATCATTGATAAGTTAGACAAATCGGATGTATGTAATGTGCATAATTGAGATATTTCATGAATAGTTAATGAAACATTATCTGTGGTTATAGATCCAGTTGTTGAAAAACACTCTTCTTAGTATTGAAAAACATATTCAACCAGGAATTATACGATTTAATTGGAATTCTTTGAGTATAATTGACTATACTACATTATGTGAAAAATTATTGAAAAATTTAAAATCTATCGTTGAACAGATTAATCAATTAAAAAAAGAATTAGATGAAAGAATTACATCTGAAATACAGAATTATAATTTAGTATCTGTAAATATGCAATCTGATGCATCATCAATCAAAGAATCAAACAATGGCGGTGATGCAAATTTATTACCTTGCAAGGTTCAATAGTATTATTTTATAAAGCATATCTTAATATAAACATGTTTTAATTAAAATTAGAATAATAAATAAAAATTTGTTGTGGACACAGGAATTTTTTATAGAAATAGAGACTCACAGAACAGAGTTAATTTGTGCGATGTTAAAGGCATATCATTCTACAAGCCCTATGCTGTTGAAAATTGAAAGCTTAGTGGAAGGAACTTCTACTGGAAGGAGTCCAACAATGCGTCTTCTTTATGAAAAATATGAAAAACATTTATTTGCAGCGTTTATAACGTATTTAGATTTGTTATTAGCGTTTGTTATAGCGTAGAGTATTTATTTATTCATTTGCTATTTTTTGTAGATGTATGGCCAAAAATATGGAATTTTTGAATAAGATATTATCCGATAACAAAGTGACATTTCAAGTGGATGCCGTATTAGTAGCATCAGAGGTCATTTTAAGACCGTCGCCTAACGAAATGAATAATATTATTGTACACAATGTACAGGATTTATTAGAGAGATTGAAAATATTTCCCAGATGGATGAATGGTACTTGTATAGAGTGTAAACCCCAAAGAAAAAATTCCTCGGAAGAATTGTTAACAGTTTCTTTCTTCGAAGATGTGATGAGTATTCAAGTAATTTCATTTCAATACTACACTACACAACTGTGTGTAGAGAGCACACATTACATGTATATACATTTATGTAACGCGTATATATTGAGATACTGAAGATATTATTTATGTCATAGGTAATTAACGATCTTATAATAGCAATTCAGGATACAGCTTATAAAATATCCGCAGATTGTTGGAAGTATTTACAAAAATGGAAGAAATATTCTAATCTTTGGACTTTTGATAAAACTGTAGCTGGAGAAAAGTTTGCATCGACTAAGCCTACACTTCGACAATATGATGAAAAATTTACATTTTATGGTGGTATTTTAGATGAGCTCGATGATATGGAACGTAATATCGATATATCTTGCATACGGTAAATTTCTTCAATATATCATTTCAGTATTATACACATTCATTTGTCTTTAGCACACTTATTAATATATCTGTCAATGGTGAGATACTTTAGCTATCTTATGTTACATTTGTAACATCTTTTTTTTTTCAACTATTTAATATTAATCTACAATCACAAGGATCAATTTAAAACCATTAATGAGAGGTATAGAACAGCATGCAATGGAATGGAAGCAAGTGCTTGGTAATTTTCTTCTTACCGAGACCATGAAAAAAATGAACGAGTTTAAAGAATTAATG
This sequence comes from Polistes dominula, assembly GCF_049000335.1. NCBI lineage: Eukaryota > Metazoa > Arthropoda > Insecta > Hymenoptera > Vespidae > Polistes > Polistes dominula. The sequence continues at coordinate 196,586 of NW_028300998.1, read as the reverse complement.
GAGCAGTATCGCAACAAAGTTGAATTAGTAATTACCGGATTAGAACGCTTTACAATGATTATGCAAGCTATTTCTGATATTAAAAAAATGGCTATTCAAGCAGAAGTACAATACATGTCATATCAGGTTTGTCAATTCGTAAGATTTTGACAATTGGTCAATTTTTCAATCAACATTTATCAATGTGACTTTTCTCAAGGAAACCTTCAAAACCCTTTATGCACATGGAATAGTATTTTCTGAAATGGATGAAAAGATGGCTTATGATATTCAAACTGATTGGGAATCTTTGTACCTCGGAGCACTTTATCGAGCTTCAACGATTATTACTACCAGAGAGAAATTTGCTCAAATGATTCAAGATCAAATAATAGAATTCAATAATGAACTTGCCAAATTCATTGAAGATTTTCTAAATAATGGTCCAGGCAGTGTTGGAGACAATCTTGATCTAGGTGTACAAAAGATGACTGTATGTCTTAATACATACTGTATAAAGATATAATACCATATATTGTATGTTTCAAACGGATAAAGCTTTTCTTTTCTTTTTTTTTCTTTTTTTTTTAGGAGTATGGAAAATTGATAGAAAAGTATGATGAAAAACGTCATAATTTGACAAACTCTCAAATGTTATTTGATCTTGATCCAGCTGATTATACAGCATTTTTCAAAGTTCAAGAAGACTACGAAGGCATGAAGACATTATTTAGTTTATATAAAGAACAAAAAGATGCTAGGAGTGAATGGGCTCAGACATTGTGGGTGAATTTGAACCCGCAACAATTACTCGACGGTATGGAACACTTCATCAAACAGTTCCAAAGATTTCCAAAAGCAGTGAAGAAGTTGAACATTGGGCAGACTTTGGAAATTAATATGAGAAACTTTAAAAATTCTGTACCATTATTTGTTGAATTGAAAAACGAAGCAATGCGTGAAAGACATTGGATGGATTTAATGCAAAGAACTGGACAATACTTTGACATGAATCCAGATAGGTGCGCGAATAATTAAAATCAATCATGTTCTCAAGGACATATGACTCATTATGTAAAACTGTATAGTTTTAAGATACTTTAGTAACTATTCGTAGTTAATTTATCATTATTATGTTAATTTCTATAGATACTTAAGACTTTACCGACCGCTAGGGTTCCAACAGCATATGCACGGTCAGACGTGCCGACACTTCTGCCGCAAATTCTACTAATAAATTTTAATTGGATGCTAAATAAGATTCTAATAACAAAGTATTGTTCATGTAATGATAGTGACATGCGACGTGCGATAAAGATTGCAATGTCAACCGATAATTAAAAGATGATTAATAAATTTTTGTTCGATAAGGATCGGTGACAAACAAAAATCCTATTAATAGGCTAGCGGTCGTTAAAGTGTTAAACTAATGACCATATTATCTATAAGTACGTAATAGTTTTTGTAATATTGAATTATGTAGTAATATAATTATATGTCACACTTTTTAGAATTATTAGAAAGGGGCGAAAGGTTGATGTTTAAAGACATTTTCTTTTTTCTTTTTTCTTTTTTCTTTATAATTGTTTACAAACTTTTACAACGGTAGTGATTTCTAATATTTCTACTCTATAAGAAATAGACATTATAAGGTAACAGCAACTATAAAATATATATATATATATATATATACGTATATATTAGAATATGGGTGAACAAAAAATTGGTTTAATGGAAGGGTGAGTTAGATCGGTTAGTTGGCAAAACGTTAATCACGGTTATATTCTAATATCTCTTATGTGTTTTAAGGTTTACACTAGAAAATATGTTTGCCATGGATTTGGGGAGGTACCAAGAAATAGCGCAAAGCATCGTAACAAATGCTATTAAGGAATTAGCAATAGAAAAGGGGGTCAAAGAAATTGCAGAAATTTGGAAAAACACGGAATTTACCGTAATACGACATTTTAAAGGTAATTATAAAGTCATATATATACATATATATAAAAAAAAAAAAAAAGAAAATATAGTAATTACAACGTGCAAATAATTTGTAAAGGACTTGAAGATCGAGGATTCATTCTTGGTCCCATTGACGAACTTAATCAAATCTTAGAGGATAATATGTTAAATGTGAGCAGCATGGCAGCCTCACAATTTATCGGACCCTTTCTTAATGTAGTTCAAAACTGGGAAAAGACTATGCATACAATATCAGAAGTATTGGAATTATGGATGCAACTACAACAAAAGTGGTTATATTTGGAAGGTATTTTTGTGGGAGGAGATATTCGATTGCAACTTCCAGAAGAGGCTAGAAAATTCGATGACATTGACAAAGCATATAGAAAGATTATGATGGATACATCAAGAAAATTAAATGTCCATGATTGCTGTACCATTCAAGGCAAGGATAGAAAAAAAAAAAATCAATCAACGTTTCTTATTAAGCAATACGCAATAGACAAATTTAATTTAGTCATTTTTTTTATCAATGTAATTATCTTTTAATATATGTATATTCAGGAAGAAAGGATGAATTTATGTCTATGATTGCCGGGCTTGATAGATGTCAGAAATCCCTGACCGATTATTTGAATAGCAAACGAATTATTTTTCCAAGGTTTAATTTTATCAGCGATGATGAATTACTGAGCATTCTTGGTAGCAGTGATCCATCAGTGATTCAAGAACACATTGGCAAAATGTTTGATAACTTAGATAAGTTAAGTTTCAATTTAAATGAGGAAAAGAGAAATGTAGTTACAGCACTTGTATCATGTGAAAAAGAAATCATGGAATTAAAACATTCTGTATCCGTCGAAGGAAACATTGAGAACTGGATGGTTTTAGTTTTGAATGAAATGAAAATATCTAATCGATATTTAACAAAAAAAGCCGTCTACGATTATGGAAAAGTAAGCAAGTAAAAAACCTTTGTTTATTCATTTGTATTTTTTAATAAGATATTTTTTCATGTCAATTTCTAATCAGATAAGACGTCCAAGATCTGAATGGATATTAGATTTTCAAGGAATGATGATACTTGCTGCTAATCAAATCTGGTGGACCGCTGAAGTGGAAAATGTTTTTAATAAAATATCGATGGGAAAGAAACAAGCTATGAAAGAAGTACTTTTCAAATTAGCTGAATTTTTACTTTTGTTTCTTAATATATATAATATATATATATATATATATATATATATATATATATATATATATATATATATATTGTCGTTATTAGTATTTGCAACAACTGAACAATCAACTTGACGAAGTAGTATCGCTAATGGGAAGTGATTTGCTTACAAATAATGACAGAAAAAAATTGGATGCTTTATTAACAATCGATGTACATATTCGCGACATAATTGAAGGTTTTGTAAGAGATAGTATTATAGACCCAATGGAATTTGAATGGGAAAGTCAATTAAGGTTCAAATCAATGATGCATTACATTATGTTTATGTTATTTGTGCTGTATATTTGCATGTATTTAAGTATGTATGTATGTATGTATGTATGTATATGCCTGTTATCGTTTGAATTTAGATTCTATTGGGTACACGATCTTGACAATATGTGGATATATCAGTGTACGGGTGCTTTTGAATATGGATATGAATACATGGGTCTAAACGGACGATTAGTAGTGACACCCTTAACAGATAGAATATATTTAACCCTTACTCAAGCATTGTCGATGCACTTGGGTGGAGCACCTGCTGGTAAACATATATCAATATATTGATATATGTTTTTGTTTTTTCTTTTTTCAATTCTATATTATTATTCCTTTTGAAAGGTCCTGCTGGTACTGGAAAAACTGAAACAACAAAGGATTTAGCGAAAGCCTTAGGTTTATTATGTATTGTTACAAATTGCGGAGAAGGAATGGATTATATTGCAATAGGTAAAACATTGAGCGGGTTAGTTCAATGCGGAGCGTGGGGCTGCTTCGACGAATTTAACCGTATCGATGTTTCTGTTTTATCCGTTATTTCGACTCAACTTCAAACTATACGCTCAGCATTGCAAATGAAAAGTAAACATTTCACGGTACGCGCTTCAACGTATATAATATTTTGTTTTTTAACAGTCATAAGAGAGAGAGAGAGAGAGAGAGAGAGAGTATCGAATTTAGTCTAGAATAATAAGAGTATAAAGAATCATATTTTATATTGATAGTTCGAAGATTACGATATTCCCTTGGATACAAAAGTGGGTATATTTATTACTATGAATCCCGGATATGCTGGTCGAACCGAATTACCGGAATCCGTTAAGGCCCTCTTCAGACCGGTAGTATGCGTTGTGCCAGATAACGAATTAATTTGTCAAATCAAACTCTTCAGTGCTGGTTTTCTAACGGCTAAAATTCTGGCAAAAAAGATGGCAGTTTTGCATAAATTGGCGCAAGAACAACTTAGCAAACAAACGCATTATGACTTTGGGTTAAGAGCTATGAAATCTGTACTTAATATGGCTGGACAATTAAAAAGAACATCTGGCGACTTAGCAGAGAATCTTGTCCTAATGAGAGCTCTCAGGGATATGAATCTTCCTAAATTTATATATGACGATGTACCTTTATTTTTGGGTCTTATTACAGACTTATTTCCTGATCTTGACTGTCCCAGAGTAGAATATCCAGATTTTAATAGAGCTGCGATCAAAATGTTGGAAGAACATAATTATATTGTTTTAACCGAACAAGTATGTACATACACTACTACTATTTTTCGTTTTCATTTTTCATGTTAATCTTATGCATGTGTATTAATTTTTGATGGTTTGCGTTGGTTCTTATTTCGTACATATCCTATCTCCAATGACTCAGAATCACTGAAGCAAAATATTACTACTACTACTACTACTACTACTACTACTACTACTGATGTTTATTCATTCATATTTATCAAATAAGAATGTTGTTCTTTAAGTTTGACACGATTTAAATAATTTGATAAATTACATTAGCTTGAGAAAATCACTCAACTTTACGAAGTCATGATGAGTAGACATTCGACAATGATCGTTGGTCCTACTGGAGGTGGAAAAACTGTTATTATCGAAATATTATGTATGGCTCAAACTTATTTGAATATTCCCACCAGTCTTCAAATCTTAAATCCAAAGGTATGTGTGTATTTTTATTGGCTGTATATTTGAAGAGTGATAAATAATATGTTTATTTGATTAAAGGCATATACTGTGGTTGAGTTATACGGTATACTAGACCCAATAACACGGGAATGGACAGATGGCCTTCTTAGTAATATTTTTCGCGAAGTTAACAAACCTCTTGATTCTGAACAAGAAGACAAAAAATACATATTATTTGATGGAGATGTCGATGCATTGTGGATTGAAAATATGAACTCAGTAATGGATGACAATAAACTTTTGACATTGCCTAATCAAGAAAGAATAAAACTTCAAAATCATTGTAATCTTCTCTTTGAAGTAATAATTAAATAATGTTATAGAAAATAATAATTAATGTTACACAGAGACATTACATAATGAATGTAAAATTAAACATTTTGTGGATAATATTTTGAAACTGTTCTTTGTCAATTTAGGTAGGTGATTTATTATATGCATCTCCTGCTACTGTGTCAAGAGCTGGTATGGTTTATGTAGATCCAAAGAACTTGGGTTATCAACCATATATCGATAAATGGATAAAATCTAAAAATGAGGATGATCAACAATTCCTTGCTAAAATGTGCGAGAAATATGTACATGGAGCGCTTAATCTTATTATAGAAGGAATGATGGGATTACAAAGAGTAAAACCACTTCAAATGATTATTCCTCAAACGAATTTAAACATGGTAATGCTTGAATGAATGCATATTAATATTAATATATGTAAATAAAGGGGACTACTACTTATTATATATTTTGTAGGTAATACAATTATCGTATGTGTTTGATGGATTGTATTCTTTGCTACAAGCTGACGAAGAAGTTTTAAAAAGCAAGTCTTATTTAACGGATCAAGATGAACAACCGATTCAATATGAATATACTGCAACTAGAGAGGACCTACTAGAAGCAATGTATATTCAATCGTGTTATTATTCCTTAGGAGCTTCCTTAGTAGAGAATGCTAGAAAGACTTTTGATGATTATATGAAAAAAACTACTGGATTTATGCTCGTTGAAGATACGACTGAAAAACCAGCAACGATACGTGAGTTAATATTTTGTATTATTCAGCATCAATAATATTGCAATGAACAATAGTAAATAGCAATGAGATAGTATAATAATGTGGAATAAAATAAAGATAATATGTAATATGTGCATGCAGGATACATACCAATTCTATTTTATACATTGTACGAATATTTTTTGGACATACACAAAAAAATATGGATACCATGGAAATGGCTTGTACCTTTATACGTTCACGATCGGTTGAAAAATTTTTCGGAAATATTAGTACCCACAGAAGACTCTTGTCGAGCAATATGGTTTATCAATTTAATGAATAATCTACAAAGACCTACGCTATTGGTTGGCGAAACTGGTACCTCCAAAACAGCTATAATTCACAATTTTTTAAGGACCATTGATTCCGACAAATATGCAAGTATCTTATATTAATATAAGACATTTTGCGACGCGTTGTCGCTTTCAACATGCCAAACAAACCAAACCAAACCAAACCAAACCAAATTATTTAACGGACTTACTCTTAACTGTTGTACATATTTCATTATTACAGAAAAAATTACCTATTAATTTCTCATCAAGAACAACTTCGATGGATGTGCAGAAAAGTATTGAATCAGCTGTGGAAAAACGATCCAGAGAAATATATGGGCCACCACCAGGAAAAAAGTTAATTATTTTCATAGATGATATGAATATGCCAATGGTGGACACATATGGGACTCAACAACCGATCGCATTTCTCAAACTATTACTTGGAAGAAATGGTTTCTACGGTCGTGGAAAAGATTTGAATTGGAAATATATCAAAGATATTTGTTAAGTTTTCAACATTTTTCAAGCATTTTCAATGAAGAGTTTTATTTTCTATATTATATATTTAATTATTTGTCAATTTTACATCACAGGCTATTTAGCTGCTATGGGAAAACCTGGTGGTGGAAGAAAGGAAGTCGATCCACGATTTATTTCAATGTTTTCAGTTTATAATGTTACTTTTCCAATGAACGAAACGCTTCATTATATTTATAAGAGTATTTTAAAGGGACATTTAGAAATATTTCCAGAAGAAGTACAATCTACCGTAGATAATATTGTTCATATTACATTGGAGCTTTATCAGGTTGTCCAAAAATATATAAATTCGTTAATTTCATAAACGAATAATGAATTATTCAGAAAATGGATACTAAATATTTTTGTGTTTGTTATTTTAGATAGTTTTAACAGAATTATTGCCTACCCCATCAAAATTTCATTATATTTTCAATATGCGAGATCTTTCAAGAATAATGGCAGGTGTACTTCAAAGTCATCCAGATTATTTTCCAACCGTAGAGCGATTTGTTCGACTTTGGAGAAATGAATTTACAAGAGTGATATGCGACAGATTAATTACCGAAGATGTAATAACATTTTTCTTCTATAATATTTCTTTATTATATTATAATTTAAAATGTTCCCAAGAAACATAACATAAGCATAACATATGCGCTTTAGGATAAAAATTTAATAAAAGAACATATAGCTAACAAGATAAAAGATGTTTGGGAAGAAAAACCTGCATTAATTAAGTACACATTAAGGGATCCTTTGCTTTTTGGAGATTTTAGAAATGCTTGTTATGAGGATGAGCCTAGGTATTACGAGGATCTGTTGGACTACGAAGCTGTATATAATCTACTTTTAGAGGTAGCGTTTTTTCTAGCTTTTTATCATTAATGAAAATTCATACATTCACTACTGCAGTGCTCGAAAAAAAAAAAAAATGTAATTTATCTTCGTACAGATTTACGAAGAATATAACGAAAGGAATATTGCAAAATTACAAATGGTTCTTTTCAATGATGCATTAGAACATCTGACAAGAGTTCATCGTATTCTCAGAATGCATCGTGGCCACGCTCTCGTGGTAGGCACCAGCGGTAGTGGAAAGCAGTCAATAATAAGACTTGCTTCGTTCGCTGCTAATAGTTCAATCTTTGAAATCAACTTGAGTCGTGGATACAATGAAAATACTTTTCGCGAAGATTTGAAAAGATTGTACAATATGATCGGTGTCGAGAATAAGAAAATAGTCTTTTTATTCAGTGCTTCTCACATAATAAATGAGAGTTTCTTGGAATTGATCAACAATATACTTATGACGGGTCTAGTGCTTGCCCTTTTTACCGACGAAGAAAAAGATATAATTATTACTTCATGTAGAGATAATGCTCTGACAGCTGGTTTTGATATTACGAGGTTAGACAATATCGAATAATATTATTTTCACAATTTAATATTTCTTTCGATATTTATTACAATAGGTAATTAGATAGGTATATTAGCGTAATATCTCTCTTTCAGGGAAAGTGTATGGGCATTTTTTGAAAAGTCATGTATTGATAATTTACGCATTGCCTTATCTATGAATCTTGCTGATGAGTTATTGAGAATACGCTGTCGTAATTATCCTGGTTTAGTGAATAGTACTACAATAGATTGGATGTTTCCATGGCCGGATCAGGCATTGATCGCTGTAGCTAATGTTACTTTAAGAGACGTACGTTATAACATGCGTACAACGTATTCGCGTTAGCAATAACATGAAGACTTGGACATTATTCATTTTATTCATTTGATTGATTTTTTCAGAATCCAAATCTGCCGCAAGAATATAGAGAAGACATAGTGTTGCACATGGTGCACGTTCATAAGTCTGTTATTGAACGATATACTGTAGATTTTCTAGTTAAATTAAGACGAAAAAATTATGTTACACCAAAAGATTATCTTAATTTTATAAACACGTTCTTGCGTTTATTAATTGAGAAAAGAGATTATATAAAGACGCAATGTGATCGTCTGACTGGAGGTTTAGATTTACTGTTCGATTAATAGAACATTTTTTATAATATATATATAATTTAAGAAAATAATTATTTATCATTGTATGATTATGTAGGTTTACAAAAAATCGAAGAAGCGTCAATTACTTTAGCCGAATTGAATAAGATTCTGGCTGTACAAAGAGTTAAAGTAGCCGACCAAACGAGGAATTGTGAACAATTATTATCTTCCATTGGTGAAAGTACAGATATTGCAATGGAGAAAAAAGAACAGAGCGTGAACAAGCAAAAAGAAATTGAAGAGAAAAGAAAACTCATTGGAAAAGAAGAGTCTGAAGCCAAAGTAGCTCTTGCTGCGGCTCAGCCTGCTTTAGACGCTGCAAGATTGGCTCTTGGAGAACTCGATAAGTCGGACATCACTGAAATAAGGTTTCTTTTGTCCTATATCGACAACTATTCATTTTGTCCTTTTATGTATCTTTCTTTTCTTTTCTATCTGTTCATTTAGATCATTTGCTACGCCTCCAAAGCCCGTACAAATAGTCTCTGAATGTGTAGCCATATTACGAGGTATCAAGGACATATCTTGGAAAGGTGCAAAGGGTATGATGAACGATCCAAGTTTTTTAAGATTGTTACAAGAAATGAACTGTGAACAAATCACGCAGAGGCAGCAACAAGCTGTCAGAGCGCACTTAAGGAAGTCCACGAAAATGGATCAAATGGAGTCAATTAGTAAAGCTGGATATGGCCTTTATAAATTTGTCTTGGCCGTGTTAGATTATTGCGCAGTCTACAGAGAAGTATTCTTCCTTCGTTGAAATAAAAATCAAATCTATTTCAATCACCCCAAGGTTATATTCTTCTTCTTCTCTTTTAACATTAGAACATTTTCAATAGGTTAAACCAAAGATGGAAAGAGTTCAAATGCTACAAATAGAATCTGAAAGAGCACAAAAAGCTTTAGAAAAAGAAGAACGTGAATTGAAACGAATAGAAAAGATTATAGAAGATCTAAATGTTAAATACGAATCTGCTATGACGGAAAAGCAAAAGCTTCAAGAAGAAACGAATCTTTTGCAACGAAGGCTAATTGCCGCTGACAAATTAATCGGTGGTCTCTCTTCGGAAAATATCCGTTGGCAAAAAGAATTGAAAGAATTACACGAAGAAGAAGAAAAGATCATTGGAAATTGTCTACTTTCTTCTGGATTTCTCGCCTATTGTGGACCATTTTCATACGAATTCAGGAACGATATGATTTATAACGACTGGTCGAGAAGCATCGCAGAAAGAAGAATACCGCTTTCGGAACCGTTTAATATACAAACACAGCTTAGCGATGATGTGGAAATTAGCAAGTGAGTTGGGCTAGGATATTAAAACTTGTTGTTATTTGATCAGAACAGTTTATATTAAAAGTGTTTATTATCTAGATGGACCTCGGAAGGACTTCCACCGGATGAGCTTTCTATACAAAATGGTATCCTAACGCTAAAAGCTTCAAGATTTCCATTATGCATTGATCCTCAGCAGCAAGCATTAGAATGGATTAAAAAAAGGAACGAAATAAAAACTTGAAAATTATTTCTTTTGCCGATGCAGATTTTCTGAAACAAGTCGAACTAGCAATAAAATATGGTTTACCAATTTTATTTCAAGACGTTGACGAAGTCGATCCTGTTCTAAATAATGTTATATCGAAAAATATTCAATGTAAGATGAAAATATAAAATATTGAAGTAGGAATTCGTTGCAAAATATATATAAAAAAATAATATATAATTTGTCTAATGAATTAATGTTATATATGTTATAGCAATAGGAGGAAGAACCTTTGTTATGTTAGGTTCTAAAGAAGTTGATTATGATCCAAGATTTCGCATATATTTAACTACCAAAATGTCAAATCCTATCTTCAATCCTGCCGTCTATTCAAAAGCTATTGTCATAAACTATACAGTGACTACTGCAGTAAGTATAAAATTAGAATAATGTTATTTAATTTAAATAGGGAAAAGGTTGAAACTTTGGCAATCGGTTTTCATTAAAAACAGGGTTTAGAAGATCAACTATTATCAGTAGTAGTGAGAATCGAACGACCAGATATCGAAGAACAACGCGAAAGACTTATAACTGAAATAAGTGAAAATAAAAATTTACTTCGACAACTCGAAAATAGTCTTTTACGAGAAATTTCCACGAACAAAGGCAATATGCTGGATAACATTGACTTAATTGAAACCTTAGAAAATACCAAATCAAGTGCTAGCGAAGTGACAACGAAACTCTTCCTGGGTGAAGTGACGGCTGTTGATTTAAATAAATTACGGGATGGTTATCGGCCAGTAGCAAAAAGAGGGGCTATTTTGTTTTTCGTTTTAACTGAATTGCCTACGGTGAATACAATGTATCAGTATTCCTTGAACAATTACATTGAAGTTTTCATATTATCTTTAAGAAAAGCTTTACCAGATCCAACTTTGGTCAAACGTCTTCGTAACATTATTCCAATATTGACAAAAAATGTTTATGATTATGGATGCACGGGAATATTTGAAAAGCATAAAATTCTGTATTCATTCAAAATCTGCATAGACATAGAACAGAGTGTTAATAATGTTAAACAGCAACAATTGGATTTCTTTATAAAAGGATGCGTTACTACTAAGATGTCAAGCAGAGTTAATCCTATTAAATGGTTACCTTCCAGTGGATGGGAAGACTTATTAAAATTAGCTAATGATTTTCCTGAAACCTTTGCTAATCTGCCTGATAATATTACTGAAAATATGGACCAGTGGAAAAATGTAATCATTATTCTAACTTTAACAAGAGATCAATAAAATCCCTTACAATATACAAATTACAATTTATCATTTTTTAGTGGTATGACATGGATGATCCAGAGTCACAAGAATTTCCTTCTAATTATTCTGCTGTGTTAAAACCATTCGAAAAATTAATGTTAATACGATGTTTTCGCGTGGATAGAGTCTATCGAGCTGTTATTAATTATATAACCGAAGTTATGGGGGAAGAGTATGTAACGCCGCCCCATGTCAATCTGGATTTAATTTTTCAACAATCCACTGCTATGATGCCAATAATTTTAATTTTAAGTCCCGGTTCGGACCCTACCTCTCAATTAATGAAACTAGCAGAACGATATGGTTTCGGTGGAGGAAAATTCAGATACTTATCACTTGGTCAAAATCAAGAAAAAGTACGTAACTTGTTATACTTACTTACTCTGAATATTATATAGTATATTACAATATAACGCGATCTTAATGTCTGACACGATTATTATTATTCATTTCTTCAGAATGCAATAGAATTATTAGAAACAGCTATATTTAGAGGACAATGGTTGATGTTACAAAATGGTCATTTATTATTAGATTTCATCAAAGAATTGGAAAGCCATTTAGACAATTTAGAGAAACCGCATCCTGATTTTCGACTATGGCTTACAACTGAACCAACTCCCGATTTTCCCATAGGAATTTTACAACAATCTGTAAAAGGTTGAAACTTTTTATTTAAAATGAATTTAAGTTCTATACCAATTGAAATAAATAAAAAAGACTAATATTATTTCATTATATAATAATCAATTATATTTTTCTTTTCAGTTGTTACAGAACCACCAAACGGTTTAAAACTTAATTTACAAAATACTTACTTAAAAATGCCACCACAGACTCTGGAGAATTGTAATCATCCTGCATATAAACACCTCATTTATGTACTAGCTTTTTATCATGCAGTTGTACAGGTAAAATCAATACTTAATACTATATATGAATTTGTAATAAATACAAATTCATTCGTAACTTTTGACTGAACAGGAAAGAAGAAAATACGATAAAATTGGATGGAATATAAGTTATGATTTTAACGAATCAGATTTTAATGTATGTACTTCTATAATAGATACTTATTTGTCAAAAGCTTTAAAGTTTAACGATACACGGATACCATGGAATAGTTTAAAATATTTAATAGGAGAAGTAAGTGATAATTAAAAAGAATTGTAGATTAACAAATAAATTGATATGAGAATATACTCATAATTGTATAAATTTGTAGGTAATGTATGGCGGGAGAGTAATCGATAGTTACGATCGTCGAGTATCGGAAACTTACATGAATGAATTCTTTGGTGATTTCCTATTCAACACCTTCCAACCTTTTCATTTTTATCAGGACAACTACGTTGATTACGTCATTCCACCAGAAGGAGATCACGAAGCGTATTTAAATTTCATCGAAGAATTACCACTGGTCAATACTCCAGCAGTTTTTGGTCTTCATTCTAACGCTGAAATTGGTTACTTTAATCAAGCTACTAGAGAGTTATGGGCCAATCTGATAGAACTACAGCCACAAACGGGTAAGAAGCAGGGAAAAGAGCTTCTCACAATTAGACAAGTGCAATAAACCATGTGTCATTAAATATTTTTTTATCATAGCAATTAGCACAACAGGAATTAGTAAAGAAGAATTTATAGACAACATAGCAAAGGACATTCTTGAAAGGATACCTTTAGAATTTGATTTAAATAAAGTAAAAAAAAATTTTGGAGTGGGCGTCACACCATCGACAATTGTACTCTTCCAAGAATTAGAAAGGATTAATAAATTAATAAATACGATTTCAAGGACTCTCTCTCAACTACGAAAGGTAATTATTAACTATTATATACTTAAGAAAAACGTGTAGTATTAATAAACTTTTATTTATTAATTTTTATTTTTATTTAATTAAAAACTGTTTTAGGCTATTGCAGGAGAGATAGAAATGGATTCTATTCTTGATAATATTTCTATTGCCCTGTATAATGGTATTTTACCTAAGGAATGGCTCAGACTAGCACCAGATACAAGAAAAAATCTCGCTAATTGGATGGATCACTTTCAAAAGAGAATAACACAATATACAGATTGGGTTTGTTGATATAATCCTTTCATATGATATTTGCACAACTGACGGCATAATATATTTTCATTTATTATATTAATTCATATTAATATAAAAATGATTTTTTAGTCTGGTGCCAATGAACCAATAGTTATGTGGTTATCTGGTTTGCACGTCCCAGAAACTTATCTAGCAGCTCTAGTACAAATAACATGTCGTAGAAATAATTGGCCGTTAGATCACTCGCTTATTTATACAACCGTAACTAAATTTACCAAAGTCGATGCTATAGAAGAAAAACCTGAACAAGTACGTGAATGAATTACAACATGAATAAATGAATTCTCTTAAAAATAATCCGTTTATATAAACTTACGTAATAAGTAATTAAGTAATTAGTTAATTTTTAAACTAAAGGGTTGCTACATACATGGCCTATATTTGGAAGGAGCTCGATGGGATGTGGAAGAAAACTGTCTTAAAAGGTCTTATCCAAAAATTCTTACTGAAAAATTGCCAATTCTTTTGGTAATACCTATTCAAGCTCATAGACTCAAACTTCAGGTATATCTATGATAAATTATAGAAAGTTTAGATTTAGAAAAAACTCATTCTCCTCTGATGTTTAATCATTTCAATATATTTTTGCCATTCTTTTTTCTTTTTTTTTTTTTTATATAAATTTATGTAGAATACAGTAAAAACTCCAGTATACACAACATCAAATAGGCGAGATGCAATGGGTAAAGGTTTGATATTTGAAGCAGATCTTTCAACGGAGGAACATGTTTCGCACTGGATTTTACAGGGTGTATGCCTTTTACTCAACACAGACTAAATTAATTTCATAATAATAAATAATAATAACATATAACAGAATTGAAAAGATTTATAATCTAGAAAATAGATTAACGAAACATTATAATTATGATTAATCCTATAGATATTAATCTTAGAATTAGATGTTAAATAAAAAGATAAAATAAAATTCAATCGGTATATCAAATTATTTTGATCTGTGGTAAACAAAGATTATAAAAAGAACTGTATACAAACTCTTCAATATTTTGCCATCTTACCCATTGTTTATTTTTTAATTCTTCAGCGCTTTTAGCTTTACCTATAAAGTGTGGATCAATGATTAATAAATATGCTTTTTTCGATCCAGTATGTATACCAACGATACATTTACTAGAACAATCTTGATCTCCTCCCATCATAATTGGACTTCCAAATTCTTCGAAATGCTGTCTAATAATGTGTAAATATTTAGGTAGTTCTCGACCACTTGCAATGTGAACAATTTTACTATTTATATTATATAAACTATCCAGAACAAGACATACCTATAAGTTGAATAACTAGTAAATGGCATTTTTATTAAAAAAAAAAAAAAAAAAAAAAAAAAAAAAAATTTGAATAGAATAAAAAATATAATAGTTATAATAAAAGACTCACTTCAAAGCATCCTATCCAATCCCTCGACCCGATAAATGATTTCTCCTTATCCTCCAATGCAACAAGCGTTTCTTGTATTTTTGATATGCTTGGAACTTCTTGTCCTAAATTCTTATTAATTATAATCCATGAACAAATTGTTTGCAATGTTCTATACCCACAACCCCATCCCTAAATAAAATATCCTTCGATTACACATATTATTCTCTTTCTACATATTATAATCCATTTCATTAGATAGATATACATTAAAATTATCTACCCTGTCATTAAAACCATCACAACCGTAGTGCCAGTATTCATAAATACCTCGTATAACTGTACTCTCCCTTTTATCGGAGGTAAGAAGACTTTCGTGGATATTTTTTAATAAATTAGTAGAATAATCGACTATCATTTTGTTTAATATATAATAAACAAATAAATGAACACTTTTAATTTACAACAGTGTACAATACAATAACGAACGGTGAATAGAATGAAAATAGTAATATTAAAACAAAATAATTATACTAATCTGTTACAAATTACATACATTCTCTGAAAATCGTCGTTTGTAACTTTCCCTGATTATCCTCACTTACTCCTCTTCAACACACAAGTATCACAATAAACTACACAACTAACACAAATGTTCCGCCACGTATAACATTATCGGGATTAGGATAGGTTTACAAACGCGTTAATAAATATGGCGGTTATACCATAGACTAGTCGACAGAGGACGCCTAGAGAGCGACGTTAGATGACGCAACGACCAATCACATTTAATCACTGGTTAGTCAGTTGATCTCATTAGTTGACAGTCTCACCAATAGAAAAAGATGCGCCAGACAAGCGCGCATCTCCTTGCGAGGCACGAATAATTCCAAAAGTTTTCCGTCCACCTTTTCTTAATTAAGACACCAAAAAAAGGAGGTGTTTTATTATTAATTTAGTCTATATTAAATGATACCCTCCATAATTAAGTGAGTAAAAACGGTTTAGGAATGGACCATCTAAGAGTACAAGACTCATGGTCCTAAAGATGAAAACTTACACAAAATAGCACTGAGTGGCGTTTCGAGCGTTGTCAAATTTATTTCCCAATTATTCAATAATACTGCTTTCCTTGAGAAAAGAGACGATATTGTTATTGCAGGTTGCATTTGACAAATCGAAACGTATAAAAATGTTAATCAAAACATTTCAAAAAATGCTAAGTAAGTAAATATGTTTTCTTTTGTTAAGATGTTATTTTACAATTATACATGCTGTCATCTTTATTTTTTTACCAAAAATATATTATATAATTACACATTTTCCGTTTTTTTATTTTAGCTCCAGCAGGACAAAAGTGGTTGTACAATATTTCTGGTTTTAATAAATACGGTAAAAAACATTTATTAATTAGTATTTATAGTACGTTAAGCAATTGTCATTTATTTCTATTTAAAAAATGATTAAAGTTATAACCTAGTATATATATATATATATACTCCTTTATATTATATATGTTATGTGCATGTGTAATAGCGTATAACAGTGTTGTTAAAAAGAACATTTGAAAAATTCTAGGATTAATGCGCGATGATCTACGGACCGAACTTGATCCAGATGTAGCAGTAGCAATAAGTAGACTTCCAGATCATATAAAAGATGAACGTAATTTCCGCATAATAAGAGCAATGCAGTTGGATGCAATGAAAAGAATTCTCCCCAAAGAACAATGGACTCAATACGAAGATGTAAATGATTTATTTTTTCTAACTCTATTGTCTCATCTATTGTATATATTTTGTTTCGTCTCTCTTAATACGTGTTATTATTTTTATAGGATGTATTATATCTTACCCCAATAGTAGATGAAGTTATTAAAGAGCGAGAAGAAAAAGAACAATGGAATATGGAATAAAATTGATATTAGAAACGTATTAGGAATAATTGTATATTTAATAGTACACTGATACATGTCTCATTTAATATGAAAAATGTGTCCAACACATGAAAATAATGTATAAATTATAAATATATTAAATTAAATAATTTATCAATTTAATTTATTAATGTAAATTATTAGTTATATACCTTTTATAACAAATTAACAAATACTTCAAAGTCTTGACGTACCTCCTATATGTTTGCTATTGAATTTAAGATGTATACAGGTAATCATAAATAATTTCGTTCACAAAAAGTTCAACGTATGTTGAATATCTATATGAAATTAATCGCATAATCATTATAAAAACAGTCAATTTTAATGAATAAAAAATGTAGTACTATAGCTATAACGAGATAAACGATTAACGGCAATTATGCATTGCACCGGTATATTTAACGTATTTAACATCCTTTATGCAACCTTAAACGAGTCATTTCCTTGCGCGTATAAATCGTGAATAATTCATAGTGAGATATGAAAGAGTGTCGGTGAAATGACCAAAAAAAAATGAAGAAACAAAATAAAAAAATCCAAATAACATGTAATTTTGGTCAAATAGTTGTAAAATAAATCAATCCATAACGTCTATAAAGGAATTTCGCGGGTAAATATTGGATCAATATCTCAGTCCCTCTCCCTTCGAGGGGGATGTGACAAGTATCTCCCGGTTATAAAAGACTTCTACATTAAGTCGCGAACTCTGCGAGCATTTTTATTTTCGATATATTTTGCATGTAATTAACTCTAATTGAAATATCGAAGAAGACATCAAGTTGATAACAATCGCTAATGATCTCATCGAATCGTGTCGTTCTACAAAAAGTGCTCAGTTATAAAAGGTAGGAAATAAGGAAACAAATAGAAATCATGATGGCAACGGATAGAGATCTCGAAAAGTATAAGCACGCGTTATCGACTAAAAACTTTCCTAATCTTTGTCGTCAATGAACTTATTCCGCGTTCACGTTATTCAATTATCATCATATATCCCTAACCGAATACAATTTTTCTGACATTAAATCCAACGATTTTTCTTAAAATTACCACCTACTTTTTCCTTTAAAATCAAATATTTTCTGTTTTATCGATTTAACGATATAAAATAAAAAAAAAAAAAAAAAAAAAAAAAACAATAAAAATAGATCGCGATATAAAATAATAAAAGGTAAAAAGTACAAAGTGTAAAAAAGGGATGTTCCAATCTGTATGAAGCTCCCGTAAGAAATTGGATAAAATGATAATTTCTCTATTAGAAAATTTCCATTAAATAATCAATGACAATTGAAAATTGAGATGTAAGCATAGAAAATTACTTCGAAAAATATAGGGATAAAATATAAGGATTAAATTGGATAGAAAATAAATGGATTTATTTTGTAAGGTGTATTACATAATTCTTCCATACATTTCTCTTTCAGATGTGGTCACTGCAAGAACTGGCATGTATTTGTGAAAGAAAGATGCTGACAAAGAATAATTCCAAAACTGAACATTATAATTGTGACCCAAGCAAAACTAGCCAACATATAAGGGTCATCAAACATCAATAATTTAATTGGTAAAATAATAGCAAGCTAACGAGCAATAAAGTCATGCCGTTAGGTAAAACAGGTGCTGTATCTAAATACTACCTCTGTTATATGTACAAAAATATAAACACATAATTGATTGTGTTAGAAATAAAATAAAATAAAATAAAATAAAATAAAATAAAATAAATAATATAAATATACACTCGAGTGTATATAGAAAGATATATATATATATTCTGGTGATTAATATTTCTATGTACTAAAGTACTATAGTACTCTTGAAAGAATTGAAACTATAATTGAAGAGCTTTTTCTTGATATATGTTTATTTGTTTGATATCCATTGTTATGCAAATATTAAGAAAAACAAGTTGATTGCGCCTATTAACTTTAAGACGAACATATATAACGCCAAGAAAAATAATCATTGCATTGTCAAAGCTCAAATAGCATTGTTCATTAATAACACAAATATGAGCATACCATATGACGAAGATCTTATTTGGATACTAATAGTTGGATTCTTAGTAGCATTCGTCCTAGCATTTGGCATAGGTGCCAATGATGTTGCAAACAGTTTTGGGACAAGTGTTGGTGCTGGTGTCCTTACAATTTTTCAAGCTTGCATCTTGGCAACTTTCTTTGAAATTGCTGGTGCTGTACTGATAGGATATAAGGTATAATCTAATAATGAAAGTGAAAATAATATACGCATGAAATATTTGTTTTCCTGTTCAATTTGTTTATCGCTACACGATATATCCACCATTAGGTCTCTGATACAATGCGTAAGGGTATACTAGATGTCACATTATATGAAGGCCATGAAAAAGAATTAATGATAGGAGCACTTTCTAGTCTAACTGGATCTGGAATCTGTTTATTGCTTGCTACAGCATTTCGACTTCCAATTTCTGGTACACATTCCATAGTTGGAGCTACCGTAGGATTTTCTCTTGTTTGTAGAGGAACAGCAGGGGTCTGTAATACTTACAACTTGTTTAATAATATTCTTATCTATTGATAATAAATAATAAGTTGTATTTAAATCTACAGGTAAAATGGATTGCCCTAATAAATATAGCAGCATCGTGGTTTGCAAGCCCTGTACTCAGTGGCATCGTGTCTGCTAGTATCTTTTGGCTCATAAGAAAATTTGTGTTAAGATCTAGCAATCCTTTTGAAAAAGGACTTCATATACTTCCTTTGGCGTATGGCCTCACCATTGCTGTCAATGTTGTTTCAGTTGCGCATGATGGACCTAAATGTGTGTAATCAATCACCTTTTATCTATATTAGCATGCTATTATGAAAAACAAATGGAAGAAAATATTTCCAAAATAATAATTAATTATACATTTTTAATTGCACACAGTGTTAATGTTGGACAAAATGCCATGGTGGGGTAGCTTAACGGCCGCATTGAGTTTAGGGTTATTTTCAGGAATTATTGTTTATTTATTTGTTGTACCATGGCAAAGAAAAAGGATCGTTTTAACTGATCCTGGTGTTGAAAAAAGACGGCCTTGTGTACGTGCGATAAAAGTGAAACAACAGCTATGTCTATCATTTCGGAAAATCCATGTAGTAGTAATAGTGATGCAAAAGAAGTTGCTGCACCAAAATTACGTGGTAACAGTAGTGCTAGTCCACTTTTAATAGTAGCTGGTTCTAATACAGAAGAAAATCAAACTGAAAATAATAAAAAAGATGAAGAACAACCAGAAGTATCAAAGTTATTTTCATTTCTGCAAGTATTAACAGCTGGTTTTGGTAGTTTTGCACATGGTGGTAATGATGTTAGCAATGCTATCGGTCCTCTCATAGCACTATGGGCAATATATGCTGAAGGTTCGGCGAAACAAGAGGCTGAAACACCAATATTAATACTACTCTATGGTGGATTAGGTATCTCTGCTGGCTTATGGATATGGGGACGTAGAGTAATCCGTACATTAGGACAAGATTTAGCACGTATCACACCTACTACAGGCTTCACTATAGAGGTAAGTTGTTATCACAAAACATATATATTATAATTCATTCAACTTATATAAAAAAAAAAAAAAAAAAAAAAAAAAAAAAAACATATATTACGTGAAAACGTTCTTAAATTCAAACTGAAATTTTGAATATTTAGTTAGGAGCTGCATTGACAGTTTTGTTGGCAAGTAAGGCTGGTTTACCTGTGTCAACGACTCATTGCAAAGTAGGATCGGTGGTATGTGTTGGATGGGCATCGCGCGGTGGTGAGGGTGTTTCTTGGAAACTGTTCAGAAATATTGCTTGTGCATGGTTAATAACTGTACCAGTGGCTTGTGCCCTATCTGCAGGCTGTATGGCTATTTTTAAAACATTTCTTACTTTATGATTTTATTATTTAAATAATTTCAGATGATTTAAAGAAGCCATTCAATACTAAAACTGCTGTGAATAAATCATGCAGAAATAAATAATTGAACACCATTTCTTTGAGTTTAAATCATTCACAACCTGCAGAGAAAATAAAACGTTTTTATCGAAATAAAATGCAATTATGCAGCATTGTTACATCGTGAAAATGAGAATTGTTTGATGTTATTGGATCGATATAAAATCGCGTTGTTATAGCAACGAATATAGACATCTCGTTACAGTGGATTTTCAGTCATATTCCAGTACCTACGTCGAAGAAATTCAATTATTTGAAATAGTAATCCGAATAAGCCGAGTCGAATCTTTTCGTCTTCATACGTGTCTCTTTGTTTATTTTTTAAATGGAAAGTTTACCTCTTATACCCGGCTATATTTTTCACGATCCAAGTGTAAGTTTTTCCAAATGTTCTTTTATTAAATATTATAAATGCGCGGTCGTTATTTTCGTTATTTTGTAATAATGAAATATAATAAATATAATGTGTTTAATACTCCTAAAGATTCAAGATTACAGACTCGGGCACAGATTAGACTTTTTAAATGGTTTTCGAGTATTAAATGACAGTAAATTCGGTATTGGGGGAAGGCCTATCGATGCTGCATCTCTTGCTTATATAAAGGAGAATGATCCTATACAGTAAGTTATTATTTTACAAGCTTTATAGATTATTATGAAAATTGAAATTGCTAAATCTGCCGTAAGTTGAATTAATTTGTCAACATTCGATTATATAATGACTGATGATATATTAAACTTAGATACGATCCATCGCTAACGTACGGTCGTATACGTGATTACGGATATCAACGGTTTGTACCACATTACGCATTGTTCGCGCAAAAATGTCTTCGTTTTAAGGCTTTCTTTCGTCAAGGAGTTTTTCATTCTCCGTATGAGCATTTTCGCATTCGTCATGTATACATTATATATTTCTTAGAAGATGATACTTTATGTGTAATGGAGCCTTCTGTAGAAAATGCTGGCTTTTCGCAAGGTAAACTTGTAAAGCGTAATAGAATTGCAAAAACTATCGATGGTGATTATTTCCACTGGAAAGATCTTAATATTGGTAAAGACATATGTAAGTGTTAATCATCATTTCAATGTGTCAATTGTCTTAAATATATACCAATCAACAGTATTGGTTTGTCATTTCCTAGCTTACAATTTTAAATTAATTAAGTAATTTTAGCTTTTTATAATATTACTATTACTTACAGGCATTTATGGGATAGTTTATCATATTATTGATTGCGATCTATTTACGAAAGAATTTTTAAATAGTCAGGGTATAGATGTGGCTGATAAAGAAGACACACCCATAGATCCGTACATAGAAGAACGTAAAATGAAATCTAAAATTACAACATGTCTTACTCGAATACCCGACGATACTAAGCGACGTTTTTTAGAATATGATAGGATGGTTTTATCATTTAATGCCAAATGGAATGACGATTTTTATCAAATAATGTATTTCTTAATGGATGATACCATAGCAATACGCGAGCTTCATAAACCAAACAATGGCAAAGATCCCGTAGTAATGCTTTTAAAGAGAGTAAAAGTACCGAAAAATTGGAAAAACCTTCCATCCTCCTATCCAGGAATATATATGGAATATGGAGATCATGAAGTAATAGAATATTATACGCCAAAAGATTTCAAGGTAAGTAGTCAATTGTAGTTAATTTTCTTTAAAAGATGATAATGATTCGAATTAATTGAATTCGTCGTTTCTGTTTTATATTCAGATAGGTGAGACAATATTTATATTTGGGAAACAATTCTTTTTATATGATTGTGATCATTTTACGAGAAAATATTATTCTGAGGTAATGAGGATAATTCAGCCCAACAATATTTCTCTCGATTTTCCTACTGATCGGTCCAAGCCATTGTCTGAATCTAAAATACCTCCACATATGAAATTTGGAACACCCGAAGACACATACGCTTCTTGTTTATCGTTTAGACCTAAACCACTTAAGAAAGATGTTATACGACAATTAACTAACTTTCCTCGAAAATTACGTTATTCTATGAAATTGGATAACGTACATCCTGAAGATCAAGATCGTGACTTTATTTTAGAATACAATTTAAGCGAAGGTACTATATTAATAAAGGAGATCGAAAAACGTAATTCTGGCCGTCGTGAAGGGTGCTTCTTGAAAGCCACACTAGTTGCAAAACCTGCCACTGATAGAGATAATCCATTATATTACACACCGCAGGACTTTTTTATTGGAGCCAAAATTAATATTTTTAATCATTACTTTACTATAAATGGCGCTGATCTATTTGTATATCGTTATATGGAAGCAAATCCTGAAAAATTTAATCAACAAATAAGAGATAATATGCGTAATTATTTTGTACAACAAGAATTACTTCAAAATGATATAATAATAGAAAGTAAGAAAATACAAGAAAAGCAACACGATGTAGATATCTTGGATGAAAAAGAAACAGGGAATCAAATTTCTCTAAATTCACAAATTTGTAATAACATTGAAGACGACAAAACAAAAGAAATGTAATGAAATATAAAATAAAATCTTCCATCGGTGCCTTCATTTGATTAGAGCAAATCTATTAAATAAATCGATTATTTTCTTGTCTATTACAGGATACAGAGAAATATCAAATATTTGTAGAATTTAATAAGAAATGTGTAATCAACATTCATGCAAGCTATTTTAATATTATTATATCAAAATAATATGACTTACTATATAAACCCACGATGATCCTAAGAATATATTAATCAACAATTTCTCTGAAAATATATATAAGCATATAAAGATCATTTAAAAGGAATATTTCTTTGACATCAGTAGATCCAACTCAAGATCATCATATTACTGTTATTGTTTGTATTTATATATTGCAGAAGGTAAATAATAATCATCGATTATTGCAAATGTGTTATCACTTTTGCATAAACTATGAATTATAAAAGTCATTTTAGTCTATACAAATGTTATTGTTTCATAAAGAGAAATAGTTTACAATCATCATGTAATATAAGTTTTGTTTAAGTGTAAATAAACTGAAGCAGAAATCTAGTGATACTATTTTAGACAACTGTCAGCGATTACTGATCATTTAATTAGTCAATTTAATTAGTCAATTAATCGATAATCACAAGTAAGGCTAATGACAGGAAGAAGGTAATCTTTCCTTTTTAAATATATTTTTTACATTGTAAATTTTCTATATATATATAATGTTATATATATATATATATATATATATATATATATAATATAGTTGCCTAAAATATTGATTTACTACTTGCATTTGCAGATTGTAAAATTGATAGATATACAGCAGATTACTGTTTTCTAAATTACGTAGCACTTTCATCAAAAGCATAGTTTTTAGATAGAGATGATCTAGACATAATAATCTAAGCCTAATAGAAAAATGCAAAATAAATCTGTTCCATTGTAGAAATAATTCTAATTTGCAAGATATATTTTGTTGTTGTTGTATCCATTCTAGAGATTATACTATACCACAAGAAAAATTATAATAACATATTTAACAATAAGAATCTTACTTTGTGAAATACATGTCATATTGTAAAATAATAATAATCATCATCATCATCATCATCAATATTATTGTTTAAGTTACAATAAAGTAACTACACAACATTGTCCTCCTCTATTCTTCTTTTCTCCCTTTTATTTTTCCTAGTATAATATCTCCAACCATTTTTGCAATCCATAGTTAATAGAATAATAGATGAATCAAAACAATCAGTTGATAATAACTATAGCTACTATTCAATGGTCAAGCATAATGATTATAACAGAACATTGAATAAGCTCCTGCATCTCTTTAACAAAGAAAGGAAAGCCCTCTCAGTTGCAGGCACCGGATGATTACATGTCCACTGACGTTTAGAACATTGATTAATTTAAATGACACTTGATATAATATTGTTCTCGCGTAGATTTTTTACATTTTCAACAAAAGTTTAAGCATTTTACAAGAATTAGTCCATGTATTACAGTTTCTTTTTTTTTCATCTGTTTCATATCCTGTTTGTTTGTTCTTTTTCTTTTTTTTTTTTTTTTTGCTTTTTTCTTTTCATTTGTATTAATTTGTACGTTTAAGAAACACCTTTCGACGAATAACACGCAACACCACACTAGATACTTATTACCGTCATCAAGTTTACCCAATATCCTTTGAAATTGAATTACGTTCTTCTTTGTAATATTTATTATTACATAATATTTATTATGTTTACGCGACGCTAATTATCATATGTATTATTAATCATTTAACAAAAGGAAGTGGCCTTGATGTAGAGAGAGAGAGTTCTATGATGGAAATGCAAGGCCTATTTCAAATCCTGAAAAGCGAACGTATGGAATAAAATGATAATTAGTCGCAGCGTTCTCCTTGTCCATTCATTTTTCTTCCCAATAATAATAATTTGCCACTGTATTCATTGCTACTGACGAGAACCTCCTCTTCCTCTACCACGGCCCCCATCTCGATCCTAAAAATAACGGGGGAAGGAAAAGGAGAAGGAGAAGAGAGGGAGAGAAGGAAAGAAAGATTAGATGAGTGTTATCCATTTTTCACAAATAATTATACGTCAATAAGACAAAATTAATGCTTACCTTGCGTTGATGTTGATGAAGATGATGTTGAGAGTGCTGATGATGGTCTCGCGATATATCTCCTGGATGTCCTCTATTTCTATGATTGGAAGAAGGGTGATGATGCTGCATAGAATTCAAAGGTGCTTTACGTTGATCTTCCTCTGCTTGTCTTCTTTCATAATGTCCAAAATCATCAAAAATACTAGTAGAATGACGATAAGTATGCAGTATACGCAAAACTGTTACACCCTTCGCATGAGGAACTTCTTGCGCATCCCTTGAATTTGT
Organism: Polistes dominula; assembly: GCF_049000335.1. Lineage (NCBI taxonomy): Eukaryota > Metazoa > Arthropoda > Insecta > Hymenoptera > Vespidae > Polistes > Polistes dominula. Next base: position 170,414 of record NW_028300998.1, on the reverse strand, counting down.
TACTGGTTTATATTCATTGTTTTCTAATTTAATATGTCGTAATTCCATATTAGGGACATCTTTGACATAAATCCAACGAACTCTAAATTGTCCCTTCCATTTATCTTGAGACCAAACAGAGCTATTACTTTGATAATCGACAGGAGAAACCATTTGAGCCATACCACAAAAGTGGCCAGATCCATTAACAGAAAAAAAAAGATACAAAGGTGCGCCCTCACGGCTAGCTTCTCTATATGCCTGATCCAGTCTTTTGTTTCCATGTTCTGTACTACACCAAATTTCGTATTTAATGGATCTATGAATGTCATCTTCTGAATAAGATTTAATTACAAAAAACCTAGCTCCAGGTGCAGTCTGATCAAATTCTACTGGATTATAATCATTTTTCACTTTAAGTTCATCCAAAACGGGATGAGATTGAGTTTGCACAAGTTGTTGCTGCGACTGCTGCGATTGCTGCGATTGCTGCTGCTGCTGCTGTTGTTGCTGCTGCTGCTGCTGCTGCTGCTGATGCTGTTGATGCTGATGTTGTTGTTGTTGTTGTTGTTGTTGCTGCTGCTGCTGCTGCTGCTGTTGCTGCTGTTGTTGTTGTTGTTGTTGTTGCTGTTGTTGTTGCTGTTGCTGCTGGGCTTGATGTTGCTGATGTTGATGCTGCGGATGCTGCTGATGCTGTTGATGTTGTTGGTGCTGTGATTGAGTCGGTATATGAATCTGCGATTGGGGAAGTGGCGGAGGAGTTGATTGTTGCCTGTTCCAGCAAGGTGGAGGGGGTGGTCTTTGTCTCTGAACAGGTGGCGGAGGGGGTGGAACTGGAGGTTGCACTTGCGGTGGTGGAGGTGCAGTTGGCGGTGGAGGAGCAGATGATTTTCCTTCGCCCCATGTTCCTATATCCATATTGTGTTTCCCTGGTACAATAGGTGGTGGTGGCATTCCAGCTTTCTTTTTCATTCCTTGCGACGAAGAAAGCGGAGGAACAGGTTTAGCAGGTTGACTCGCTACGCTTGCCCAAGTAACTTTCCTTGGCTCCTTTGCTTCAGATTTGATCTGCTGATTAGATGTTGTTTGTTGATCTTGTCTTGGAACCTCCCCGCTTCCAATCGATAAGCTTTGTACACTTTGTTCAATAGTCTTAATAGTAGCGCTACTCGGTGTCGGGTAACTCTCATTTCCTCTTGGTGCCTGATAATAATCTTCATAGCGAGTTTTTCTAGGTGTGCTCCAAGCACTAAAATCACCATTTCCATGAAAGTAATTGAATGCTGGTTGACCAAATGTACTAAAACCACCACCAGCACTGGAGAACATTCCATCCATACCATATGCATCATGGCTTATTTGACCTCCGTATCCAGAGAGAAATGCAACTGGATCTGTTCCATTTGACCAGGTACCATCCCCGGCACCAAACGCTTGATAAGGAAATGATGTTCCTGCATAGTATTGACTATAAGGATCGCCGGTACTAATTGGATAACTTGAATGATGCTGCGTATTATTACTTCCTCTCCATGAATCAAACCCAGTATCTTCTCCAGCAGCATGTTCTGATTGTTGTTGCTGTTGCTGATGTTCCTTTGGACCATTGCTTACTATAGAATATAATATTATATTTAATTAACTTAATAATAATGTACAATTTACAATGCCTTAAAAATATTAACACCAAATCACATAATTCTTAATAATTTGAATATTCCAATATGGGTTATCGAAAGCCATGATATTAAAAAAATGTACATATATAACTGAAAAATATATTATTAAATGTGTATTATCTCTCAAGTATAAAAACAAGTACATACATTAATATAAAATATTCATTTCTGAATTAAAGGTAATTAAATTCTTTGTAATAATAAAGGTTTTGTGAGCAAATACATTTACAACGTTCTTCAATTACGCTGATAGTGTATATTAAATCTTACTCTTTAATAACTAATATTATATCGGATTATTATAAATAATAATAATAAAGAAGAAGAGGAAGCATTTATGTTTAATCATAGCTTAGAATATATAAACGTATACACAAATATTAACTAATTACAAATACAAATCATAATACACAAGTAAATTTATATTTAAAAATGAAACGTTAAATCATACGTATATAAGTAATGAACATTTTCAAAAATATATTTGTTTTATTTATTTGTAGTTCATTGGGCAATGGACATTGAAAGAAGCAGAACATGGAAATTGTATGAAATTTTATAATCATTGTTATTTATTTTTAAATGTATTCATATTTGGGATAATTAAATTTCCTGTGTAATACGAAAATAAATATATTTAGAGAGAGAGAGAGAGAGAGAGAGAGAGAGAGAGAAAGAGAGAAAAAGAAAAGATTTGTAAAATAGAAATATGTAGATAATATGTTGCATAGACAGTACAAATATTATGTATATATGTATATGTATGTATAGGTAGATATGGACTAGGTCCCTATACGTATTAAACGACATTCTGTTGCGCGCTTGCGCGCGCACACACACACACACACACATCACGCGTTAACAGTACATATACTATAAGACGCATACACGCTTAAAAAGTTAAAAGAGCGACGTAAAAAAAAAGTAATAACAATAAAAAGGTCTTACCTTGATTGTTGGTTTGCCCTTTCATCCGCTGCATTCCGTTGCATGAAAAAATATAGAAAATTTAGAATGGCTGCTTCAGTGAAAGGAATGTGCAGAGTAGCAGTGTGGTAGCAAGTCAACACACTGACCTGATTTGAGACAGCACCTGCCAATCCAGCTGACATAACCTGTCGTACGCTCCGTCTGTTCTTTACAGACGTCGAAACGACAGCAATGCTTTAAGAAAAGAACAGTTTTCAAATGCAACACCAAAATATTACATAGGACACCGCGAATACTTCCAAAGTATACGCGATCACTTCTTCAAACGTTCGCCACTATTTTACGTAGATTAGAAATTCTCCCTAAACCTGAGACCTCTGCGAACTGTCCCCCAATGTTCTGCCGCGAGAGAGTCTCAGGAAAGACTCCTTTTTTAACCACAAAATCAGATAAATTTTCATCAAATTTTGCACTCCGAATGGTACCTACGTGACGTGCACTGACCTCTCGTATGTACTGACCAAATGAGTAACTATCTAAAAATAAATGTCACTGTCGCTTATCCTTTTTCACGATTTTCTCTTTAGGGAATTTTTATAGATGAAATTTAACTGATTGCCTTTATCGTCCATATACATACGCGCGCACACGACATAACACAAAACACACACACACACACACGCATATATATATATATATGTATATGCAGGCATGTAATTATACATATATTTATATATCATGTATCATATATCGATCTATTCCCTTTATTTGTATAAATTAAATGGATTTTGGACTTTGAAACAGATAAAATAGTGGATAAGATGGTAGCCTTGATATGTGAATTACGGAAAACGGCTGATCAATCAATTATCATCGTAGTCTTGCTTATGTGATTGGTCGTCTCTTACCTTTAGATAAATGTCAATAATTCCACGATCGAGAGACTGTCGTCGTTCTTTCCTTAATTCTTAGTTTCGTTCATCTTGTGTGATTGTGATGCAAATGTTTGGACTTAAAATCTACAATCGTATTAAATCTTATGCATGTAATATAGAATATATATAGATTGCAACAAGGTAACACTATTAGGCTACCTTATAGCAGTAGTGTTATTTGTGTTGGTGCAATTGGTAGAGCTGAATGGTGGTCCTACCAGTCATGGCGCTGGTTGATGCAAGCATCACTATGGCCGCTCATTCGGAAGGAATTAATCGGTTAAAAATTCGTACTTAAATTTACTTCTACGTTTGAATAAGAAAAAAACAACTGTGATTTCTATATAGTGGAAATAGTATTTGTTTTTCTTTTTGAAACTCTAGACATCGCATTATTTGTTATGAAATCTTTATAAATTATTGATACTTAGTAACACACAATGTCATCTATGATTTAAAGTTGTTCGATAACAACTTATTTGTGTTGAACGTGACAGCTTGCTCGCTTTGAAATATGTCTATTCTTACGGTGGCAGGTGATTCTTTTCTAAATGTCGAATAATTATTTTGATTTTTAAGTAAATGTATGTTTAATATATATATATATATACATATATATATGTATATATATTATACAAGTATATATATATATATATGTATATGTATATATATATATATTTTTTTGTTTTTTAATCGTTTCTATTGTATCTTAACACGAACGCTTTGTTGTGTGTAATTAATTTGTAATACTCTGGAGTTTCAATGGGTGGCATATTCTACAACTGAATTATTCGACAATGCTATTGTGTACATATTAAACACTATAAAGTGGAATTGATACAAAAATATCCTGTATCAAGCATGTATGTATCTTCATGTGCAAGTTTTACTCAATGCATTATACTAACTCTATTTAATATGAGTTCTTTTTTTGGTCATGTTCCGCTCGTAGCTACATTATTGATAACGCAAACGTTTATTACTTATTTTGAAGACAACATTTGACTTCAACATTCTTCTTTTTATAGGAATAAATCGGTTGAAAATTTGTTAATGTCTAGTCATGATGTAATAAATAGTATAAACTCGTCAAATTTGGGACATCAGAGTGGCGCTACTAATGTAGGAAATGGAATATCAACCGAGATACCTCAAGAAACAATAAATAGTGGAAGTGGTAGCCCTATATCTAGTCCTAATTTATCTCCTCGCCCAAGCCCTAAAGCTAATTGCAAACGAGAATATATTAGATTAAATTCTGACTCAAATAAAGAGTCCAATCGTGCAAATAAATCTGATGATCAATCGCAGGTGATATTATATTTAATTTTACATTAGTGTTAAAGTTTCTTCTAAAGCTGCTTTTTCATCAAGTTTCAAATATTTCATTATCGTTTGTTATTTAGGAAGCGATAAACAAGTCATTCGATTCAATAGATTATAATAAGAGTTCTGCACACGAAAGTAAAAAGGAATCCAGGAATGGAGATAGAAATAAAAAGAAATCCTGGTACCATGTCTTATACCCAACGTACAAATCTCGATCAGAAGACTTTAAACGAATATTTAAAGATGTTCCGGATGATGAGAGATTAGTTGTAGGTAAGTAATTTTATTTTACTAAAGGACATATATTATATTTAAATAATAAAAAAAAAGGATACAATAAAAGCAGGTCAATAGGGTTAGCAAAGTTCTAAAATATTTCTTACACTTTTTATAGCTTTAAGTGTTATTCATGCGAGACTATATCAATTGTAGAACCTTTATAGAAGAATCCTGAATCCACAAATCAGATTGTGAAACATCTCTATCTATCATCTTTCTCCTTAGTAAGTTATCCCCTGCCACCTCATCTGACATTGCTTTTGTTGTTCAGATATGGCATTATTTAGTTACTTTTTAAGAGAAATTGATGTTATACAAACTCTTTTCTTTTATTTATTTTTTTCTCTCTCTCTCTATTTTTATTGAAGATTATTATTCATTGCATAAACGTGCATCTGATTAATATCTTTGAGTATGAAATTTTGTTCAAGTGTAATCTTTCATATATTTATCAGAAAAACTAATACCTTATATACATAAACATGGTTTGAAGATTCATGTTACAATACCGTATTCGTTAAATTAGAAGACAATTGTTGTTGGTACTTAGGCGTGTTTATCATATAAAAAGAAAAAAAGATACAAATTATATTTATCGATATTGTTGCATGATGCCCTGTTGTTTGATCGATCAATTAATACAATACTTTTGGTTTTTTAACAACATAAGTAAATATCTTAATTTCTCTTAAATTAAATCAATTAATGATTGTTTACATAAAAATTGATAGTTAATGGATGCACATTAAACTATATTGTATAATAAATTAGTTTTATTCCTTTAGAATCTAATTTTGTATTCTCCTTGTTAATTCTATATGCCCTATTTTATATATAAAAATTGGATTTTTAGATTATTCCTGTGCCCTACAACGCGAGATATTAGTGCATGGAAGGCTTTATGTCTCTCAAAACTACGTCTGCTTTTATGCAAATATTTTCATGTGGGAAACATTGGTGTCTCTACGTTGGAAAGACGTTACATCTATTACCAAAGAAAAAACAGCACTTGTGATTCCCAATGCTATCTTAATATCTACAGTTAGCGATAAATTTTTCTTAACTTCGTTTGGTGCAAGGGACAAGACGTATTTGATGTTATTCCGTGTTTGGCAAAATGCTCTGATTGGTCAGGTAGGATGAATTTCATATTACAAAGGACAAATTTGATTTATGTCTTAGTCAAATCATCTAACAAATTTTATAATAACATTTATGTGCTTATGCTAGTAACATCATCAATGTCTTATTATATTATCTTATCTTGATAGTAGAAGCAAGATTAATACGAGAGAGATTGTTGGTATATAAGTTTTACCTTGATATTACTTAAGTATTATATTCGGATAAAAGCAACAACAAAAAAAAAAAAAAAATCATTTCCTCAAGTTTTTTTTTTTCTTTTTAGCCTATGAGTATGGCCGAAATGTGGCAACTTGTTCACACTAGTTATGGGGATGAATTGGGATTAACGTCCGACGATGAAGATTATGTACCACCATTAGCAGCTACAGACGAAGAGAAATTTTCAACACGATTATCTGTGGAATCATTTTCTGAAGTAATATATTTAATATCAAATTTTACAATCTGCAATAAATTATCGTATTTATATATTTTATCTTTTAAAAAACGTATATAGGCAGAAGGTGCAAGCATGGAAAATTCAACTTCCCCTATTGTAGAACCAATTAATGAAATAGAGGAACAAATTGTATCTTTACCTCCACCTCCACCCCCACTTCAGCCTAGAACAGATCCAGTTCTTGATCCAACTGATCTAAGCGATACGACGGAAAGTGAAGCTGAAAAGCATACTAGTAATTATATATTTATATGTTTTGTTTTATTGTCTTTATTTATTGGCTATAATAAAAAAATAAATGTGTGTGTTTTAGCAAAACTTAGCATTCGTGGAGCTATGAAATGTACTTCTCCGCACGAAGGTCGTGAACTGTATAAAACTATTTTCCCTATACATATTGATCAGTTGTTCACCTTGTTATTCACAAATTCCAAATTTTTTTTGGATTTTCACACTGCTCGCAAAACTACTGGTAATATATAGAATAAATTACACTTTTCAAATAGAGAAAACTATAAAATATAATATTGTTAAGTATTTGTAATATTGGATTGATCAGACATGATAATATTAACTATTATTTTCTGGTTAATCTAATATATATTGCCTATTTACTAAATTAAAATCCAGCTATGTCGTTTTCATTGATTTAGATTTGGTGCAGTCTGCGTGGACGCAGAATGATCAAACTGGTCAAAAAATGAGGACTATTTCTATGACAGTATCGTTAACTCAAGCAATTGGTCCAAGGACTTCCTTAGTTACGGAAACGCAGGTATAAAGAAAAACAAAACACTTTACATGATATATATATGTATATCTTATAAATAAGGTAATAATGCTAAGTGTAATTTACCTCATATTGTATTTAGATTATGTTGCCGTGTAGCAGACCGGGCCATCTTTACTGCATTGATGTTGAATGCACAAATGCAGGCATTCCATATGCAGATTCCTTTAGCGTGTTATCTCATTATTGTATGAACAGCGTATCGGACAATGAAACAAGTCTAGCAGTATATTCACAAATTAAATATAAAAAGAATGTTTGGTCTTTTGTGAAAAGTAAGTTTTTAAAGAAACCCCTTCTTTCTAATGAAACATATATTTTTGTTTAATTGTTAAATCTGATTGTGATAGGTATGATAGAAAAAAGTTGTTGGGCTGGACTTGATGATTATTTTAGTAATATAATAAAAGCTTTGAATCTAGAATGCGAAGAAGGTACAGCGAGTGCAGGATTAAAGAGAAAAACACGTAGAAGGAGACGAGCAACGTGCGTAGGAAGTGCTTTACAAAATCATTCACCAGATAATATATCTCCCAACCATCAATCTTTACCTACAGATTTGCCACATATACACAATAATAATGGTATTATAAAATATATAAGAGAGTATATATATATATCCTCTTGTGTTTGTATGTTTATATCATTTGTAATGTAAACAAAATCTATTTATTTCTATCGATTAAATGCATAGGTGCCAGTACTAGAAGCGATGCAGGCATGATAGTTAGTTCAATGCTTCTGGTAGCTGTATTATGTCTAATGATAATTAATGGATTGTTGTATTACAAATTATGGGGCCTGGAAGAAGCTGCAGCTTACACAATAATGGACTTACATGTTCTTAAGTATGTGTAACAATTGAAATATAATAATATTTTATAAATCCTTAAATACGCATGTAATTGTAAGCTTGTTGTATTACATTAATTGATAGTAAATGCAGTACATATCTTCTTATTAATATAACATTCGTATAAATTATTGTAACTTTGATGAATTTATTTTAAACGTATTTCTTATCTATAGGAATACCCCAAAGACTGAAGAAGAATGGATAAATTTATTACAGCAACAAGAAAGTTTGCATAATGTAGAAGTACGAAAATGGCAACGAGTTTTACATACCGCTGCGCAATTACTTAGACAAGTAAGTTACACAAGCACATTTTAAATAAATATTGTACTTGTTTTTTATTTGATTATTTATTAAATGATGAAAATAATAATATTGTTCTTTTGTGCAGACTGAAGAATCTCTAACGGAATTACAAATGAGCATTCATCCTACCGCAACTGAAAAGATGTTTTCAGTGCTAAAACCGCCTCTGAAAAATACTAATACTCGCACAGGACAACAGAGTAAATCTGAATTATAAATCAATTTATTGGAATAATGTTACGCTCCTTCGTTAGCTCAAGGTATATTGTCCATACATAAACTTACCTTACCAATGTCACTTTTACAACACCTACAGCAAAATATAATTTCATTTCAGATTTGTTTTCTCGTTAATGTTGTTTCCATCAATAATCATCTTGTGTATAGCTGAAGAAAGGGGAAAGAACTTATTGATGCACTGTGATTATATTTAAAAATTCTACAAATTATATATATATATATATATATATAGAATAATTTAGTGATTAATATTTAAACATTTACTATTTGTATTTGAAATTAATGTATTTCTTAGTGTTACTGAATATGTATGTATAATACTTTACACAAACTTACTTTACATGAGAAAAATAATTAATTCTGTTATAAATGTCATCAAATAGATATATTTAGTGTAAAACATAACGAATGGATTATTGTTTCAAAATGACTTTGATTTATTACATAGGCTTTTATAATTGATTAATTAAAAGTAATTAATTAGATCTATCTATTTTTATGTTAATCATTTTTGTATTTTAAAGCTGTTTTTTCTACACCTACATAAATATGTAAAAAAAAAAAGAAAAAAAACAGCGTTTAGGTTAATAATGAATTCGAGTGTGTACATCTTGATTGATTTTGATGAAAAGTTTCTAATTTTTAACCCTTTCGTTCCGAACGACGAATATTTCCGTCATCCACATGAAAAATCGGGGAGCCGAACGTCGGATATATACGACACATGACGGTAAAATCGAAACTTCATTTTTGGACAACATCAACCTAATGCTTGAATCTTTTGACAAAACAAATAAACGATACACCATTCAAATTATATTTGTTCTATCTGCATTTTTCCATTATTATTGTTTAACATGCCATAAAGGTATAGAAAATCAAAAATACTAACTATTCAATATCAAATCCTTTATAGACCATAAATCTTATTGGTCTATTTTTCTTAATATTCTGGTACAAGAAATGGTACAAGAAGTATTCTTTTCATATGATCTGTGAAAATTGCAAAATTTCATTTAAAATTGATCAAGCAAATTTTGAAAAAAATATCATATAAACAATCAAGCAATTGTTGTATAAGACCCGAAAACAATTACTCAGCACGGTAACAACGGAAAACATTTTCCTTCACCTTATGAAAAAAAAAGGTGGCTGTCGACGGAACAGCAAACGCCCCCTGAAGGTTTTAAAACTCGAAATAAAAGGACAAAGTTCTAACAAAAAAGAAGAATAAAAAGAAGATGTTTTGTATTTATTATTTATTAATCTTCTGGTTTATTAAAGACAAGCGTGTAACCACATTTACCGCAATAATGACGGTCTTCCATAGCCGCCATGAAGACCCCAGCACCACATTGCTCACTAGGGCATTCTCGTCTTAGTCGATGGATCTTTCCATTCTCATCGACCTAACAAATATAGAGATATATACATTGAACGAGTTATAATAAAAATTAATAAAAAAAAAGAAAAAAAAATTCTATACGTAAATACATACCTTGTAGAATTTGAGCACAGCAAGCTTAACCTTCTTCTTCTTGTGCTTGATTTTTTTCGGAGTCGAATAATTCTTCTTCTTACGTTTCTTTGCACCTCCTCGTAAACGCAAAACCAAGTGCAAAGTAGATTCCTTTTGAATATTATAATCTGACAAAGTTCTACCATCCTCCAATTGCTTGCCAGCGAAAATTAATCGTTGTTGATCGGGAGGAATTCCTAATAAAAATAAACAAATTTATCTTTTCATATGTGTAGTATTTGTTTGATAACAATAGATTTAATAAGGTTTAATAGATTTACTTACCTTCTTTATCTTGAATTTTAGCTTTGACATTTTCGATAGTGTCGGATCCCTCTACCTCTAGGGTTATAGTTTTCCCTGTGAGTGTTTTAACAAAAATCTGCATGATGACCGTTTCCTAGATTTTCCAACAATACCAATTTATCAAATTAGTAAATCAATAAACTAACAAAATATATATTTAACAACCCTTTGATATTATTAATCCGATCAAAAAATAAAAGTTTATTTTCATATAGCAACAAGTCCTATTATAATTCGACGAAAAACCTAATTTTCCATTGTTTTTCCATTAGAGGCTTACCCACGCGCACACAAACCATGTGCTAACGCAAATTTTACATAAAACGTGTTCATTTGTTGAAAATAATGTTTATGTTAATAAGGAGAATAGTGATTGAGATATCAATCGTTCAGTAATAATAATTTTAACAACTAAGTGAGATAAATAAAAGTAAAATAAATTGAAACATACCTGTAGTTGAACTACAGTAACTGTAACAGAACTAGAAAAGAAAAAACATGGCTGATTCATAAAACAGTAATTGTATAAGAAAGTAAAACTAGTGTTAAAAATATTGAGCCAATCACGCCATCTGTCAGTTGTCTCGAATTTCTCTAACTAAAGAAAGTCTCTTTAGCTTTAGCAGATCTATGACTATTTATTGATATTACGTTGTTCACTAGAAATATTCGTTATTAATTCAATAAATACAACAAAATTTATAACATAATTGTTATTTCTTTCTTCAAGAATCTCATAGTCATTTCATCGATAGTAGTTTCATCGATAACAGCTCTCGGATTTTTTGAGACGTCGTCATCTACTAAAAAAAATAACTTTATAGAAATTTAAAATAATTTGCATTCTTCTTTTACAAAACTTCATTTACATTAAGAAAATGTATTATTACCGTCGTAAAAGAAGAAGAAATTGTTATCATCATCTAAGAATATTCTATCAACTTTATGATACTATTTACTTATATATAAGTAAAATAACAGTGTTTTTTAAACGACGATAATATAACGGTACTAATAAAATATACCGTTATATATACGAGGTTAAGTAATGTTATTGTCACTTGTTTCTTCAAACAGTTTGTTTTTTTTTGTTTTTAATACCAATCTGAATAATTAAAAATCATAGGCAGAGAAAAGAATAGTTCTCTTTTTTGTTGTGCTTTTTCGAACACTGCGTTCCACAGTGTCGCTTTTTGGTATAATTGGAAAGCGCGCCATCTATCAAAGATACGAATATAGCCTCCACACTGACCTTATTGAAATCGAGGATAAAATGTGAAAGTTAAATCACGTCAAGCATGTTTTTACGTAGAATACTTGTTGCATATGTGATAAGCGTGAAATAGAGAAGAAAGTTTATCTTTAATTATTGAAAATAAGCGAAGCTCGAAGATGTCGAAGAATAAGTTTGCTTTAACTTTGCTCAAAAACGATTATATTATGAAAAGTTTATGTCGCAATAAGTATAATATTGTGTTAACTATCAAGAAGAATATCCATTCTTCTAGAGAAAAATATATTCGTTTAGATGAACGTTGTATGTTAGCTGCCAAACCAATAGTAAGTCAAAAACCAGATTGGAATAAAGCCGTTTCTGAAGCTGAGAAAATAGTGGGCTATCCAACATCTTTTTTAAGTTTACGATGGTTACTTAGCGATGAAATTGCCAATGTGGCTTTACACTTGAGAAAATTAGTTGGATCTAATCATCCTTTGTTATCCATAGCCAAGTGAGTAGAAACTATTTTTCTAATATAACAATACTTGTATACACTTTCCTTCTACTTCTTTGTGTCTTCAGAGATTTGATATACAATGGTCGTCATAATATGCAAGCTTGGGGTTTAATTGTATTATTAATATCTAAAGCTGCTGGTCATTTAAATGTAAATGACATGGAAGAAGATAAAGCTGCTGGCGTTTTACATAGGTAAACAAAAATACAATACAAACAATGTTAATAACATAATATTGCGTATATGTAAATAGTTTTATTTAAAAATTGCTTACGTATATATATATATATATATACATATACATATCTATATATATACACATATAGTCAACGAGCATTAGCAGAAATTACTGAAATGATACGTACAAGTCACCTTATGCATAAAAGTATTGTACATATCAGTCCTGATATGTATCCAGAAATATGCCAGTCTCATGATATATCATTTGGTAATAAAATAGCTCTATTAAGCGGTGATTACTTGCTCTGTAATAGTTGCGTTGAATTGGCAAGTCTCAGGAATCAAGATGTATGTAAATATGTATGTAAATATCTTGTATATTAGTTAATTTTATAAAAACTTGTATTCCATTTTAGATAGTTGAATTGATGTCTATTGCTATAAAAGATGTGGTTGAATCAGAATTCCTTGGACGTCGAGATAAGCAAAATAATCCATTACCACGTATACCCCCATCTAATCGTAAAGGCTATGCCGTCAAAGAATGGACATTGAAAAATGTATTAAGCGCTGGTAGTTTACTTGGAAAATCTTGTCAAGGTACATTAAAACTAGCTGGTCATAACGCTGACATTCAAAACCATGGCCACGAATTTGGAAAACATTTGGCATTAGCTTGGCAAGTAAGTTCTATAGTATTCTATCTATAGTATTATATATTATGCCTAATTATACGTATAATTATGTTGATTATTTGTTTCTAGGCATGTTTGGATGTAGGAATTTTTACCGCTAAAGAATCAGCTGCATCCTTTAATTTATGTTCCGCCCCTGTTATGTTTCACATAGAACATGATCCATCTATTTTAACAGAAATAGATAAAGGTTTGGAATCGGTAGATAATGTAGATTATGCAAAGGTGAGTAGTTAGCATGATTTTCTATTAGAACAACATTTTTTACTTAAATCGTTATTATCATCGTGTATTGTTACAGGTACGCAGCATTGTAAGTCAAGGTCCTGGCATTGAACTTACGAAACAATTACAGAAGAAACATTCTCAAAAAGCGACCGAAGTTCTTGACGTATTTCAAGAAAGCGATGCTAGGAAAGCATTGTGCAATATCGTAGCAGCAATAGGAGATTTTTAACTCTAAATTCAATGTTAATGAACTGATACGTGTGTAACTTTGATAAGATTGCCCAAAATCAGTTCACAAACTCCGTCCAATTTTTTAATATGTTAAACTAAATAATACATACTTACATGGGGCTAGAAATGAATTATTTATATACATAACTAACATATATTACGAGTATATTACATTTTGATATATTTGTCAATGTTATCCCATTAAATTTATATGCATATTTTTCAAAAGATCCACTTGTTTTATTATTCATATTCCTCCTTCTAAATCTCTCTTTCTCTCTCTCTCTCTCTATATATATATATATATAATTAATATAGATATAGTAAATTTCAAAAATAAGTTTGTATTGTTTCGTTAATTACATACCTTACTTGCTCCTATTAAGATTTTATTCAGCAAGTCATTTTGACCCGTTCGTACGTAACCGTTACATCAAATGAACGAATGTCCAGCAGGAATGCTATATGCAAGGATTACAAATTAATTGTATAAATTAATATACCCTTATAATTAATATATTAGATTCTGTTGAGTTTAAATCGATTTATTCATAAAAATACGAATTTCATTTTGAATCTTGTCGCCTACATCACATAACAATTTCTTGTGTAATTGTATACAGTAGATGTATATAATCATATCATGTGAAATCAACTCTTAATAAACGTGAGAATAAAATGAATGGAAAAAAAAAAAAAAACGCTAGCATAGATTTTCAAAGATACGATACAATCGAATACATAATTATTCTTATAAAATCATGATTACAATCATTATTGTGTAAATGAAATAATATGAAGATTTAAAAATGATCGACGGTACAAAAATACAACTCACAATAATAACAGATCAACATACCCTGTGAACAAGATGTAATGAATATATATTTAGTTCACAATTTGAAAAGAAGAAACCTTTGATGGTTAATAATAGTAAAAAAAATCATCGTAACGGAAACTATCAAAAAGCATTGATATAATAATAATAATAATAATAATTGTAATAATAATATAAATGACAAATGACATTCGATACGTATGTATTTAATCGTTAACTAACCAGGCATAAGAATATATTTTGATGTACTACACTTTAGACTCGTTTGTTCATATTCACACTCTTAAATTATTATATAATTTAAGACTACTTGCAGCGGCAATAGTAGTAAGTTTTGATTATAATAATAAACCCACCAAAATGAGCGCAATGTGTCGTGCGTTTCTCTTGGGTTTGTATGCGGTAACTATTGATAAAAAATACCTTATTCGAAAAACTAATAAGGCAGTATGGTAATATGGCTAAATTTGTCTTAAATTAGGCGCCTCTTATTTTTCTTTTTCAAACACTTATTCTTTTTTAAAACACACTCCACACTGAATATAACAACATACATTTTAGTCACTGCACGATATGCGAATTCTTGACATTTTTGACTTGATTTCATGGAAAATACGCGTAAAGTCGTAATTAGGAACGTACCGCACAAAATAACAAGAGAACATTTATCGCAATAGACGCAATAGGATCATAGTGTATCGTTATGATTAAGAAAAAAGAACAATTAATCGATATCATTGATAGACATTTTCAAAGATGCATACAGAATTTACATGAATTTTCATCAGTAAAAAAAAACAAAAAAAAAAAAAAACTATTCGTAATAGATTATTCAAAGAAATTGAATCGGTATTATTCATAAATAAATAAAAATATAAAAATACGAATGTAAAATAGAGATTAAAAAAGATGTTTCAATTTTGTTCATTTTCTTCTCACGACGATCATATATCATTATTTTTAACTCGAATGATTATTTAAAATATATAGGAAAATCAATAGAAAAATACTGCTACTGCCAAAGTCAGTTTTGATGTTAATATTAGGAGACGATAAGTTTTTCTTTCGACAGTTTCATTTGTTAAAGAAGAAAAATAACTAAAAAATAAAGCACTACGAATAATGTAGTCAAACGAAGTTCTATCAAGTGGCGGCGGTCTTACTACAATCGGCCTCCAGCATGGCAGATTCAAATTGTTCCAAAACGCGCATACTTTCTAGAGAAACGGTGCTAATGCCTAGATCATCTTCATCGAGTTCTTTCATGGAGGATCGTCCTTCCTCAGTGATCGAAGTTTTATCAGAAACGTCACTGTCAGGAGTGCTGGACGACGACGACGACGACGACGACAATGATCGGCCACCGTGTAAGTCTTGTCTCTCGACGTCAGCCTTATCATCAGGAACTGATACCTCGTCATCGGGTTTAATGGGATTAACTTGTGCGGTTTGGGACTGTGAAAAGGACATTTCCTCTGAGGACCTCTTCTCTAGGTCTTTTACGTTAGATATTGCTTCTTTAGGTGTAACAACCTTCCCATTATCAGCATTACCTTTCGTTGTCATCCTCGAACATGATTTTTCGTTCACGAGTTTAGCATATTCGGCACTTGGTCCCACTCGTTCTTCTTCATCTTCATCTTCATCTTCGTCTTCATCTTCGTCTTCGTCTTCGTCTTCGTCTTCTTCTTCTTCTTGCTCGCGAGGAAATTTGTTATGGGAACTTTTGCTACAATTCTTTTGGTCATGTTGATGAAATCGGTCGAGCTCTTCGCCGATTTCAATGTTCGTCGTGCTCTTGCACGCTAGCTTTGCTCTAGGTGGCGCTGATATATGCGCTTCTTCCAATTTCACGTGTTCGAAGAACTTGGAGATGATTCCGCGCTGGTGGTGTTCGTTTGGGTGTTGTTGTTGTTGTTGTTCGATTGATTCGAAACGATCAGTTTTGCGATACGATTGTTGGTGCACGTCTGTGCAGTCTTTGTCGTTTGTATTACAGGTGGTTCGCGAGAGGACAATACTGGTATCGTCGGCGATGACACTGGAGGAGGAGGAGGAGTCGTAACTTGAGCTGTAAGATTTGAGTATCTCATTATTTCCTGGTCGTATTCGATTCTTTGACCAATTACCGAGAAATGTCTCTTTTGCGTTGGCACTGTTTGACATTGGTAATTGTTCGTTTGATATTGTGCTACTGTCGTAGGCGGGTAAGAGTAACCTCTTGTTTCTTGTTGTTGATCGTAGATTATTGATACCGAGTTTGATTCTCGATTGTCTGCTGGCTCTGGGCTTCTTGCCGTTGCAGACCGATCGTTCCATCGGACGGTCGTCGGTAGTAATGGAGAATTCTTCGGAATCGATGATGCGGTTGAGCCCTGGTACTGCTCGATTTGTTTTTTTACTTCGACCTCGGTTGTTGTTGTTGTTGTTGTTGTTGCTGCTGTTGCTATTGCTATTGTTGTTGATCGGCTCGGAGAAATGTTTTTCAATGTAGATGGAAGGGTAGGTGAGGGTGACCTCGGAGTGAACGTGTGATTCGTACCGAGACGTGGTTGGCAGTTGGGAGTCGAAGAATGTTGAAATACTCTGTCCTTCTGGTTGTGTTCCGATGTTGGCAAGTTGCTGCTGCTGCTGCTGCTGGCCAGACCTTCCGATTGGTTCTTTGATTTTTTTAAGGATAAGGTATGATTGATGCTTTTCTGATTGGACGTTGTTACCGATTGGCAACTGGTAGGTGGTATATGGCAACTGGGACTCCGACTGCACGTAGCTGATGTTTGACTGTGGCAAATGGTTGAGGACGATCGAAGAATAGGATCGGCCACTACCGTTACCGTTGCAGTTATTGATCTCTGATTGCTCAATGTCAATTCTTGGTGCGATTGTTGTTGTACTGATTGTCGAGTACTCGTGGTTTGCGGTGGCGACATTACTCGGGGCGATTGGGATGAGAAAGGTTGAGGATGGAAGCTGTCCGATTCCGAGCGCGGAGGCGAGCACGTGTCTTTTCGTAGTTGCATCAGTTTTATAAAGTCCACAAGACGTTTTATGGATTTCTGTGTCCTCTCCTGCTTTCCTAATAATTCCTGACGCGTACGATGTTGTAGCTGAAGGATAAAAACAAAACTAATTATTATATTATTCTAATGATAATTACTTTAGTACGATTATTTTTGTATTTTGATTTTTTTTTTTACTTAGAAGAATATAATAGGAAAATAAGGAAACCTACTTTTCTATAAAAAAAAAAAAAAACTTGTATATAAATGACACGCATGCTTTTGGTGCATATATAGCTGAAGTAATGATCCAAACTAAATTTGTACTCACTTTGTGACATATAGATAATAATTGTTTGAACGATAATTATAACGGACGTTAAAACGTTTACAATAATTCGCTATTAATTCGCGAAATTTCAATAGTGTAACATCGTATGAAATTTCTTTTTTGTTTTTTGTTTTTTTCAAATGAACACTTGTGTCTAAATAAGCAAACAATCTTCATTCTCTATGAAAGCTTATGGATTGAATAAAATGATGAAAATAATGTAGCGAAGAAGACTGCAAAATAAACAACTACTTAATCGAAAATATTGAACTATCTCTGATCGATTAGCAACGTTTAGTTAAAAACTACCTTGTTGAAAATTGATTGAACGACGATATATCAAATTGACGTATACTAACACATGCTATAACATTAAACTATAGATGGTCCAACTGTACGAAATAAATGAAATGAAATATAAAATGCGAACGAAAGGAGAACTAAGAAAAAGAAATGTGAATTACTTAGCGGATTTGTCGTTGTTAACGAGGAACAAAGAAAGGAGAAAAATGAACGAAAGAGCCAACAACGAGATAAACATCCGAACGGTTCGAACGAACTTAATAAGGGCATTCCAAACGAAAGTATAAGTCGATTAAACTGCTTTTTGTTTGGTTCTATGCAGGCCACTAAACGAACCTCAAGTGACTGGCCAAGTAGTTGCGAGCGTTTTTCCAACTCGTAAACCTGCAATCTTAGATCCGAGTTTCGCTCGCGCAGCTCATATCTTTCTCTCTCTTTCTCCTCTGCAAGATATTTCGCGTTCAATATACTTGTTTTGGGTGCCCTATTGACGACGATCGACCAAAAAGTTCTTCTTAATTGCAAATTCTGCTTGCCGTATTCTCAAGGAGCCGATCCTCGACTCACACGCTGACGCTTCTTGCGACAGGCTGCCATCTCGCGCTTATTCATTCACTGCGTGCACTTATGTTCATTAGAGTCTGCGGCAACGCTGCGATACCTCGTCGAACGTTAAATCTAAAAGTGGTGGAGCCATGTTACACAAATTCTCCCACCGCTTTCGAGCGACGTATAATGCATCCAAATGTTTATATGTCACTCTAACTTTTGAATTGCTTGCATTTACTTTGTAACTATTCAAGGAAAAAGATACGCGCCAAAATTGCATTGCATCGTAAAATTATGGAAATGCTCAATATATATACATATGTATTTTCTTTACACATACATACATATATATATATATATATAATTTTTTTTTTGTTGGTCTTTTTCCCTTTTGCGAGGAGGAGAAAAGACGATAATAATGTCACGAGGCGAGAAAAGCGTATCGCGAACGTTCGCAGAAGCTAGTCTGCAGAAAACAAGAACTTTTTTGTCAATCACACGCACGACATTAGAGAGGAAAAAATCATCAATGGCATCGAGGACGATTTACCGAGCTCTTCCTCCTTATTGCAGGATTCCCTTCCATTAAATTCCTCCCTTTCGTCTTCCTCTTCGGCTTCTTGGACCACTGCGTCTTCCTCCTCCTCCTCCTCTTCTTCTTCTTCGTCATCCTCAACGAATGCACACTTTGGACAAATTCTTGGGGGTGCTGGTGAGACGGAATGACAGGATACATGATAGTTGGCCGAACAATTCTCGCAAACCGTTAAAGTACCTGCGAATGATCGCCAATTTAATTTTCGCATTAATTAAATTACAGTAGATAAAAATATAAAATTGATAGAATAGAATGTTTTTGTAATTGTGTAGACTGTTTTTTCTAACATGCAACACTGACCTGGATTTCTACACCTTATACAAACAATCGAATCATTTTCGATCCTCTCTATCGTTAAACACGAAGGTAATCCTGGTATATGGACAGTTCTACTACCAGTTGATTGGATCGTTTTCGTAGGAACGATCGGTAATGACATGGAGGAATTGGAACCATTTTCAATCTTGCCCTTTCCAGGATAGACTTTACTTTCCGATGCGTTCCTAAGAATGTTTGGTCTCGTCATTGACTTTTGCAAGGGAATGAGAGATTTTCCTATCGTTGTTTTCGAAGGCAGCGAAGTAGATTTCGGTAAGGCTGTCTTACTAACTGGAGGTGGTGATGGTCCGTTCATGCGAGCTGTCGTTTGTCGTGTCTGTGGTGCGCTTCCACCAGATTGTAAATACGTGCATTTTTTTTTTCTATAAACAAGGTAAAAATGCAACAACAAATGTTAACAACTGACTAATCATTTAGCAAGTTAATCTTAGATTAATTCTTAAGTACCATCGGTGCTTCAAAATTGGAATAGACAAACTGCGGATTAGCCGTGCTACGTCGTTTCCTTTCTACCCTTTTGTTTTGTAATTCGGAACATCTCGATTTGGTGATCAGGCTTAAATTCGATAAAAACGTTATCTTTTCCTTAACATCTTGTTTGAAATTCTTTTCATCAAGTTCCTCTTGCGTCTCGTTTGAATTTTCATCCATGGAGACTTCAATAACGTCATCCTCGCCTCCTGATATCGTCTCCACCGAGCTCGATCGATCTCTGGGAAAATAACTCGTAAGTATATGCATGCAAAGGTCAGAAATTAATAGAAAATCATATCATCAATTTTGACTAACTTGGAAGTTGAGTTCTCTTGCGAGGGGGAAGGTACGTCGTCGCTGTTGCGCACCGTGTCCTCATAATCATCTTTCGATATTTTAACATCGAGATTGTTGCCGTCGTTTCCCACCACCTTACTACTTTTCTTATCATTATTATTCGTGATATGATTATTATTATTATTCAAGCCAAGCAACGACGCTAGGGAAACTTTTGGCCCGTTCGCATTTTGCGCATTGAATTCATCGACCTCTTTGCGCAATCTATCTAAAACTTGTTTCTGTAAATGAAAAAAAAACAAAAAAAAAAAAAAAAAAAGAAACCGTTTGTTGTCATTAAAACGATTACCGTCATCATTAAAGATCCTTGCAAAAAGTTAACTTGTAAAAAATAAATCGAATGGGAAGTTTTATTTGTAGAAAAGTCTTTCAATTTCACTTGATGGAAAGAGAAAAATGCGTACGCTTTATTCAAGTGAAAAAAGAAGAAAAAGGGATGAAAAGAGATAGAAAAGAAAAAGCGTAAAACGATATTGCGCGAGATATTTTATCGATTGGGAGGCTTCTCTCCTCTCTTTTCTCATCCTCCGACTCGGTTTCTCCCCTACTTATATAGTTGCTTGCTTCCTCTCTGTCACCGTCGTCACCGTCGTCACCGTCGTCGTCGTCGTCGTCGTCGTCGTTGTTGTCGAAGCACCCCATCCCATCCCATCCCATCCCATCCCTATTGCTAGTACTCATTTCGTCCATAGTTCATCACCGCGAAAAAGAAAAAAAGTTTCACTTTACAATTAGCTTAGCGAGAAAAAAAAATGATATCTCGATATTTGGAATATAATTGAAAATTAGCGACATGAATTAAAATGAACTTGTAAATGGGTCAAGTGTTTTTCTTACCTGATTTTTATTCAGGGAGATGATGCGCAAATGGATGGCCTGTATTTGTCCAAGAATAATAGTATTCTACAAAAGAAATACCTCTTATGAATACTTAAGTCAAGATCGAAGAAAATATTGCTTGAAAAAGATGAAAAAGTTACTTACGTTTGGATCATCTTTCAGTTGGCCAAAGTATATCTGGAATTTATAAGAAAAAAAAGGCATGTCAGTAAAAATTCAACACATTATTACGAGAATTCCTATCCGTCTTTTTAATGACTGCTTCGAAATAAATATTAAAAAACGTATTTTCACAATTTTCGAAAGTGAAAAACAGGGGGAGTAATATCCTCTAGAAGAGAATTCTCTATTTCTTGGTTATTTGCAACAATAATAACATAGAAGTTTTTCAATTGCTGCTGGTAGTAAACTATAACAATACACTAACCTATTTTTCTCAACACTTTGTGTATTTATAAAAAAAAACAAAAAACAAAAAACACAGTTAAACATGAAACACAGGATCTATTAGCGATACTCTATAATATAATATTACGCAAGTATATAAATATTCATAATTTTCATTGCGGAACATGAATTACAGGTAACGATTGTGACTCCCATTTATATAATTTCAACTAATCATGGATCGACATAGTTCAAAATGTGTAAGTTAAATACTGTAAGTTCTTTTCTTTGAAATAACAGAATAGTAGTATCGACGATGGTGGCGATATCGAATAAACGAGAATATTTGTAGTAGATATCATTACCATCGACCCTGAATAAAGAAAGACTTTTATTTAATTTACACACAAAAAAAGAGGTAAAATGCATCTTACGGACATAGACGACATACTTTTCTAAATGTTCTTTCATTTTGATATTTAATATATTAATACAGTTTCATAATGTTCTGTTTGTAAAGATCGATCGATATATAAGAAAGAGCTTCGAAAAAAAACTGAATAATTGCGCATCGTATTTAACTATTTTCCCCTTTCTCCTTGAGATATTAAAAGTTGGAATTATTTTATAAAGATAATTACGCGAGCAATTCTGTCCGTTAGGAGCACGAAGGAAGTAAGAAATACGAGAAATTGTCTCTTGTAAAGTATAAGCAGGGACGACGGACGGAGAGAGCTTGGCTCGTCTCGACTACACCTATATATCTAATATATATATATATATATATATATATATATATATATATATATATATATATATATATATATATATATATATATATATATATGTATATGTATATGTATATAAAGTGTAAATGACAAACGGACGAGAATACGCGTTTCAATTAGTTCTCTTATTCTATTTTACATTCGTGCAAATTCGAACGCTTTTTTATACGTAGAAAGAATCGATCCTTCGAGGCCATTTTAATTCGTTGACTTAAGACGACGGAGGGAACAATTGGAAGAGAACACTGGAAGAACGAAATGAATATGCGTAGGAAAGTGACAAAGAGACAGAAGTTCTTTGCTAAGAAGAAGGTTACAGTCGTTGCCGGTGAAAAAGCAAGGACGATTGTTTCTATGATACTCTACTACATTCCTTTTCGTTGTAAAAGAAGACATATCGAACGAATTTTTCTTCTTCGAAACTCGATCCGATATGATATATGTCGATATATATCTCGATATGCATATATATAGATATACATAAGCATGCGTGTGGTCGTTGTTTCGTCTATTATGACGAGAAAACGAATGCGGAACTTTCGATCGAAGAATCTCTTAAACGGCGTGATTTGCAAGAGCAGAGCAACAGCATTTCTTGTAACCCCCGCTTGACGGCACGCACGCTTGCTTTACTTTACTGCGCATGCGCTCCGACAATCCGAAATCTTCGTTCGAAATTTCGAACATAACTAAAGTCCTTTTTTCTTCATCTTTTACTAAGGTATATGTTTCAACGCGACATTTTTATTTTCATGCAAAGTTTGCCACGAGGGGACATAGATATCTCGTACGTTTCTATGAAACAACAATTGGAAGAAGGGAGAAAAGAGAGAAAATAGGAGGGGGGGGGAGAGGTTAAAGACGCGCGCGAACGGAAAGACGCGAGCAAGGAGGAAACGAAAGGAGTGAAGAAAGGGGGGAAGCAGATATGCTCTGTGTGTGTGTGTGTGTGTGTGCGCGCGCGCGTGTGTGAGCGAGCGTGAGCGCGAAACAAAAAGAAAAGAGGCACTACGCTATACACTAGTGTTACTCTACATTAATATGACTTTTAATAAATGCACGCATTTGCTTGCTCGCTCGCTCACTCGCTCACTCGCATGTCCCCACTGCTCGTTTTCTTCACAGAGCCAGACAAAATTCAAATCGACAAGATTTTATTTTGTCGATTGTACTTTGTTTTGAAATTTTCTTTCTATCGAGTTTCGAGTCTTCCAAAAGACGATCGGTCTAAACGATCGTTACGTATTTTTACTTACATCTTTATATACAGCTAATAGGAAAAGAAAGAGAAATAAAATGAAAAAAAAAAAAAAAAGAAAAAGAAAAAAAAAAGAACGAACCGGTAAAGAGAGAAAGAAGAATAAAAATAGAAATAAAAAAAGTTTTGATTCGATCGTCTTGAAGTCTTTTACTCACGTCACTATGATAACTGATTGACACAGATTATTATCGAGATTTTCTCACCGTATGATCACGTATGGCATTCTTCATCTTGTTTTGCATATCGTATATTTGTTCTTGCACCGTCTTAGGTATCTCCATACTCGTTGATGGTGCAGGTATGCGCGTTTTTCGCATCCAAAAGTATATACAGGATAACCGTAGTAGGGTGAACGAGAGAAGGGGAGGATGGGGAGCCTCCTCCTCCCCCCTCCCAGCGGCCAAATCGACGAGAACCGCGATGTACGAACGAACACTAGCAGCATGCACTGCCACTACTAAGAGCAACAACAGCAGCAAGCATCAGCAGCAGTGGCAAGCAGCGGCACCAGCACCACCAAACACACCACTACTACTACCACCACCGTCGACAAACACACTAAAGTACCACACAGCTAGCACTACAAGGAGAGAGACAGGAGCGAGGCGCGGACGAGCAAATCTTTTCATATAATATTACTTTTGACTTAACTTTTTACGAATGATACTTTTCTGAGCGCACGAATAAACAAAATGGAAATTTAGATTGCAATGAAAGAATACAAGTGTATTAGCGTTCTCTCTCGCATGCAGCACCTTCTCGTTAATCGCGTTGTGTTACCCTTTCGTAACGAGAGTGTAATGTAAATCGGTGGGACACAAGAGACTAGCACGAGAGCACGAGCACGAGCACTAGCACGAGTACTAGCGCACGAGAGCACGATACACGGGGTACAGACACCACCGCCGATACCGAAAACCGCCTCCTTCGTCCGTCAGAGAACGTACGTGCTGCCACCACTTTCGACGCGCGCGCAATCACGTACCGAACATTTCGAGCGCCCCATACTTTCCTCTCACCCCTCTCTCCTACCGTCCATCCTTTCTTTTACATATTTTCAGCAAAAAGAAGGAAGCGAATCTTTGGTACATCATCGACAATACACATAGATCACTATCCCCAACTGATTTTCGCGCCAATTTACCTACCTTCCTTCACTTTCTCACTCGAATCGAAATTCGAAAACTGGCTTGACTTTCCGGTTTCTTCAATGGACGAATCAAAATCACTTTATTGCCACTTCTAACAATAAGATGTTCTTATCGATTTATGACAATTTTTTTAACTTTATCGATTCTTATCATTGAATCTACGCACTTGAAAGGGTTTAACGTCTCGCTGCTTTAAAAATATTTCTATTATTTATGCCTTTTTTTTTCTACATTTAACAAATTTGAAATTTGGTATATAGGGTGTTATGCTAACGGAACGAAAGTCTATAAATATATATATATATATATATATATATATATATATACTTTGGTACGAATTTAAGCACACTATGTTATAGTAAGAACATATTATACATATATATATATATATATTCGTGAAATTTTACATTTATATTTATAAGAAAAACAACGCTCTGTAAAATAAAATTAATTTATAATAAGACTACTAATCTATTCCATTTTCGTATAGTGCTTTTTTATCTTTTCAATATGTATTATAGCATATATAAGTAACATTGTGTTATTATTTTCTTCGGAAAATACGTTATTTGCATCTTTTTAGTATTATTAGTTGAGTTAAGTTTAACTTTAGCCTTAAACTATCACACATATACACAGATGCATATATATATATATATTCCTTATAAAATATCATTTTTACCGGATCTTTCGCCTGTAGCCTGACGATACATTGCATATCTTATGACGGTATAAAGTATCGGTGTATGGTGGATTAGTTCAAACACTGGAATGCTGTAAACATTATATCTTTGTAGTCGTTTTATAAATCCTTATTGATAGTTATATTTGATTTCTTATAACCGTAAGTTTTGTTTGAACGTTAGTAATGTATAGTATTTGTTTAATATGATCAATATTTCGTGCGTTTTAAGGTTATTTGATCAGCATCATTAATTTAACTTAAAAAGTATTTGAAAATAAAATAAACTAAACAGATTATTTTATTCTTTATCATTAGAACTTTGTGCTTATCATGTTTTTAGATATTTGAAAATAAATTGCTACTCTTTACTTGCTTCATTTTCATTTATAACCTCTTCTTTTCATATTGCCTATATTGTAGTCGATCAGTAACAAGTCGAAAGTATTGTATTGTATGTATTAAAATTTGTAAGATTTAATTGGTAACATTACAGATGGCTACTAAACGTACAGCAACTACAGAGCTAAATCATGAAAATTGGAATGAAGAAAATGAACCTGAAGAAGCAGGAACATTTACAAAGGCCTCAGATGAAGTTCTTCAGAAAAGAGTAATTAAAGCTGCTAGGCGTAGACTGAATTCTAAAGATGTAATACATATTTGTTAAATATTTTCTATTTGCAATAATGAATTAATAATAATTTTGAAATTGCATATATTTCAGGAAGCAGGCAAAAGTGCATTTGGTGGATTTACAGGTTTCAAAACTGCAACTACAACGAGTTCATCATCTCCATTCAGTTTCTTAGCCTCTACGAGTAATACATTACAATCGATATCTTCATCAACATCAAACTCAAATAGTGAATCTAATAAAAATTCGGAAAATGGAACTAGTAAGACAGAAAGTACTCAACAAGTCAAATCACCATTAGCTGAAAAAGATAAAGATCAGTCGGAACAAGAAAATGAAAAAGTTTCGAAAAAATCTTCGGAATACTTTGCACAATTAAAAGGATTAAATGAAAGTGTAGCGCAGTGGATTAAAACACACGTAGATGAAAATCCATTTTGTATTTTAACACCTATATTTAATGATTATACTAATTATTTAAATGAAATAGAATTAAAATACGGAAATGAATGTAAGAATTCTAAGAAACAGGATGAACAAACTTCATCTGCAATGGACAATACTAGTAAAAATGATAGCAAAGATGTTAATAATAAGAAGAAGGAGAATGATAATAGTGCAGAAGGTACAAGTAAAAAATCATTTTCTGGACTATCAGATTGGAAACCAGAAAAATCGATCTTTGAAAATGTCAAACTAAATGCTAAGTCAATATTTGCTAATACAGACCAAACACCGGAAACTCCTAAATCTATTTTTAGTAAGACGGAACAACTTACTAATGTACAAAAACCAATTTTTGGTAATGTAGACACAAATACATCCAGTAAAAGTATATTTGACAAAGGAAGCCCTGAAAAAAATCCACTATCAAATAAGCCAACCGCAAATTCAGAACTTAAAGATAATAATGAATCTAAATCTGATAAAGTAGGCAGTGGTTTTTCATTTACATCTTCTAATTCAGCTACATTTAGTTTCGGTCAAAATTCTACAACTACTAATCCATCTGCTGGTTTTAGTTTTGGAAAGTAATTATCTGCTGCTATTCTTTTATAAAAGTATCTCCTTTTTTTCATTGCCAAATATTTTATATTCATCTTGAAAATTTGAACATTTTAGTACAAAACCATTTTTTTTTGGTGCTCAAGTCGCTAAAGCACAACAAGATAATGAAGAAAACCAATCTGACAATCAATCTAAAGATGATGATTCTGAGGAACAACCTCCAAAACCGGATTTTAAACCAGTTACCGAAGAAGGAGCAGTCTTCGAACAAAGGTAATCTATTAAAGGTATTCTTCTATTAGAAAAGATTTCAATTGATGATCTATTGATCTACTTTGTTGTTATATTTTCAGATGCAAGGTATTTATTAAAAAAGACGGAAATTTTAGTGATAGAGGAATAGGAACATTATTTTTAAAACCAACGCCAAATGGAAAGACGCAGTTAATAGTACGAGCAGAAAATTCATTGGGAAATTTATTATTAAATACTTTATTAACCGAAAGTATTCCAACACAACGTCTGAATAAAAATACCATAATGTTGGTTTGTCTGCCAGATTCTCAACCTCCACCTACACCAGTTTTGTTAAGAGTAAAAACTAGTGAAGAAGCAGATGTTTTACTAGAAACTTTAGATAAACATAAAAAATAAATAACAAATAAAATAGATATCTAGGTATTATATTTGACTCCGAAAAAGAGCATAAAATAATAAAAAAGGAGACGTGTTAATTGTTGCATCATCTTATAGTCTTGCTATGTTATGTTACTATCTTTTAT
Source organism: Polistes dominula (assembly GCF_049000335.1). Taxonomy (NCBI): domain Eukaryota; kingdom Metazoa; phylum Arthropoda; class Insecta; order Hymenoptera; family Vespidae; genus Polistes; species Polistes dominula. The sequence continues at coordinate 142,287 of NW_028300998.1, read as the reverse complement.
GAAAAAAAAAAAAAAGAAAAAAAAAAAAAAGATACAAGATTGCATTAGCAAGTATTCATATGATAGAATACACATAAAGATTGTAAAATAAGATTAGTGTCTGTGCAACATTTATTATGGGACTCATATTATACTACATAATATCATTGGAAACTTATCTCATGTTAACACAGGTAATATATTTGATATTTTCTATGATTTTAATGATAATAGTATTTGCAGTTAATTATTCTTAAAAAAAAAAAAAAATAGCAGAATAAATGATTCAAAAATCATGTATATGTCATTTAAAAAATAAATCTTTGTATAGATTGTTTATATAGTCTTTTGCAATTTTTTCTAATTACTTAGTTGACATTTCTTAAATGTTCAAAACATTTAGGCATTAGGCTTATTATTCTAATTCAAATAATTCATTTCAATAAAATAATTGATTTGATCAATTTTGTACTCTCCGATAAGTATGCTTATTAAAACTATTACATTTCTTTAGCTATTAAAGAATGATCATAATGTATCAGTATAATTTTTTATTATATCGAAAGTGAAGTTGTTATGTATGTCTTTTGATGAATAACATGTTTTATAAGTTATATGATCATATTTAGTAAAAATTGAATACAAATTATAAAAAAAAAATAAATACTATTTTTTTCTTAGAATAATCTCTGTTTATTAATCTCCATGTTTTGCCCAAAATAAAAACAATTCTATATATATATATATAAGGATCATCAAATTCCCGCCTATCAGATCAGAATCTATACAGTAAAAGAAAGAAAAAGCGTTGGGTTTGCCATTAATGATTTATACTTACTTAATATTAGTATAACGTTCTTTTGTAATAATGCTAAATTATCAAATAAAATTGTTAATATGTGACACAACAAATATATAAACAATATTATTAATACATTTTTATAAAAAAAAAAAATTGTAAAATATTAAGAAGAATTTGAATTGATACAACGAAGAAATCAATTAGCAATGCATCCTTCATTATCTTTATGTTTGTAAAATAAAGATGTAGGTTATACAGTGAAGTTTATACAAAACAATAGTTTCAACATATAATTTTTACTTTTATTTTACATCATTATTTTCACTTGCTGTTATTGTAAAATATATATATATATATATATATATGTATTGTAAAAACCAATTTACTATGTATATTATAAAATTTATTCTAATTTAAATTTTGTATTTTTAAACAATATTTATCTACTTATATCATATTTACTCTCAATTATTTGTTGTATTATAAAATGAAATCTACAATAAATGGTGAATGCATTATTTGTGAAATTGTATATACAGAAAATATATCATTAGACTTAATTTTATGTATACATATCTTGTATTTTATAAAGAATCTTAATGAGCAAAAGTACTATTATATTCTATTATATTAAACAGTGTTAAAATAAATGGTTTTTTTTTTCTTCTAAACTATATAGCACACATTGTGCATATCACTTGTTCCATTAGGGATTGTAAATTCAATAAATGAATTATATGATTTCACGTATGTTAAGCTCTTTGAGCCATAAAGGGTGTTAAAGCACCCATTTGTCCTAATCCTAATTGAATGTGTTGCATGTGAATTTCCACACAATTTTGAAAAACTTGTTGATTTTGTGGACTAAGCTTAGATCTTATTTGCTCCATAGTACCTTGAAGTACTTTTAATTCATAAGCATTTCTATCAGAATCAGATAAACTCTGAAAAAAAAAAAACAAAACAAAACAAAAATATAATTATTTAGAATAAAAATCAAATTTGAAAGTTAGTACATTGCATTACCTTGACTTGTAACATAAGAGCTGTGAGATCTGTTACTAATTGATTCATTTTTCCAGGTTCTTTATCATGAATCATATTATTTCTAGCAACCATATCCGCTGCTTCCTGTTTACATTTTTCTCGAAGATGAGATGGTGCTAACATTGCTGCAACACTTGGTTCAGGAGCTATTTCTTGACAAAGTTCTTGTATGTTGCTTAAGTATTCTTGTAAAGCTGTATTCATTTTTTCCAATTCAACTATAATTCTGAAAAGATATTATAAATATTGATAAGATATAAGCTAATATAGCTATAGACTATAGTATAATTAATGATATTTTGCGTACCCTGCATATCTTCTTTCGAAATCTTGAGGGAAAGGTTCCCCAAACGATCGTCGTTTTTCCGCTTCACTATTCATATCTTTTAATTTTTTAATTTTTAATTTTTTAGCTGCTAATATTTTATTTACTTTGACCATATACTCGAGCAAATTGACTGGGTAGCCATTCACAGTACCACCAATATGAGATTTTTTTGGAGCTGATACAGATGCATTAGAAATTAATGGATCATTGTTTAATCGCGGAGACAATAATTTCATAGCGTATGGAGGTGAAGGTACATATTGCACGTGTCTTGGTCGAAATTTTTGAGCAAAGGAAGCAACGCTAATGGTTTCTGGTGGTTCATTTGACTACAAAATAAATTTATTAATATTATATTGTTATATGGTCAAGATGTTTCTATTATGAAGGAGATTTAATGTAAGCTTACCAATACTTCATAATCAGGAACACTATGTGTTCCAAGACCAGCTCTCTCAAATGTAATTCTATAAGTATTATTACTTGTATCTACCGCATCTATACTACCAGTAAATAATCCATCTTGCGGTTTTCGTAACCTTGCTGTTACTTTTGTACCTATAACTAATTGAAGTGGTATTTCTGGCGGTAAATCTTTGAAACTGTTTATATCTGCAGTTTTTCTTTGTTGTAGCATTCTTATTTTTTGACGTTTTCTTTCTAATTCTTTTCTCTCTTCTTCAAAAAATGATTGTGAACATCTACGTGGTTTGCCCATCATTCTTCTGATTTTGCACCATTCAACACGAGTAAGTTTACGTGTTTTCAATTGTGGAAATGATTCTTTTAAACATATCATGAAATCATTATCTCCCTCAAATAAAGTTCTGTAGACAAAAAATATTAGAAATAAGATAATATACAACATACTAATGTACGATTCGTGAACAAATGGTGCCTGTCGCTGAGTCGAGTGAATTAGTCAGAGTTAAACAACAGCAAGAGCAACATCAAGCCAACGGCCCAAATTGTCGCGAATACGATAATCGATAATCGTAATAATACACATCAATGATATAATATAATAACACTTACTTATCGATATTACTATAAAACCATTCATAGCAAACCCATTTATGTGCTTTGGGCAATTTTAGCAAATTTCTTAATCTCATTCCAATCTTTTGTCCAATCTTTCTATCAGGTGAAGGAGGTTGCATAGATTTGTCAGGTTCTTTTTCTTGTTTTACCGTAGTCATGACATTAGGAATATGTGAAATATTGCTATTGATTTTCTTGGGCTCGTTTGCTATTCTATTCTGTTTTTTTGCTGGCGATGGACGAATTATTTTTTGGGGGATTGCTTAATATCTGTACTAGAAGGATCCTTCTTGATCCTACAAAATATATATATATATATCATATTCCAAATATGAAATATCATATTTCAAATAATTGAACATTGAATGACAAATTTATAACAACATACCTATGATGTGGATGATTAACTAAAATATCATCGTAAAATAATTTATTCTTTTTCCTAATTCTCGCTGGCATTCCTCTACGATTTAAAACTTGGACCGGTTGAGTAGGCGGATTGGGTTTAGGTGGTGGTTGAGTGCCTACCCGTTGAAGTCCTAACGCTGCAGGTCCAAGCTCAGGTATTGGCTCGGATTCTTCTATATCCATATGCGAATCCATTGAATTATTTAACATTGGTTGATCATCCAGATCCATTAAATCGTCATCTTCTATCTCGGTTTTAATTTCATCCACCGTAGGATATCCTCCATTTTTAATAGATAGTAATGTTTCAGCCGATTCATCTAAAAAAACATTCATTATATTAATTTATCTTTTTTCATCATTCTATTTTATTTAGTTCAATGTTTATTGTTTACACTGAAAGCTAAACTATTAGTATAAATGATTATTATCAGTTGATAAAATATATTACTTTTGTATATTGAATTTGACAATTATTAGAAAATGTCACATTTATAAGAAATTCATGATATTCAATTGATTATATGAAATTGTAAGAAACATTTCTAAGAAGTGTATATCAATCATTTAAATTTAATATTATTTTCCTATGTCTGTATGTATCAAAATTGATGAAAATACATAATTTACCTTCGATTACAAAATATAATACAATTATGTATCACATAAGATGTAAGCATACTATGAAATATTAATTGATTAGGCACATTACTATCTTACGTAAATTCTTCCGCCTTTAACGGACCTAAATCATTATATCTTAACTTCAAAATACTAACATAACCAAACTTGCAACGAATTTTGTAATGATTATTCTCACTTGTTGCGCCATTTAAATTAGTACTTTTATGAAAATAATAATACATGTTTCTAAGTAAAAGCGTAACAATATCAAGCATTAGACAAAATTCTAAAGGTTAAATCTAATATCGCTTTATGAATATCTTGTCGTCCCGCTTCAATTATGCATTGGTCATTTTTGAAATTTTAAACCAGGTCGTCTCAACCGTAACTTAAACGTTGGGTAATACTTTGTCTGCAATCAATCTAATACCTTATCCTATTATTAAAAACAAATAGATAATTTGGTGTTTTTTATATCGTACTTTGAATCAAGTAGAAACACCTTTTACGCTTAGAATTAGATCAAAAGTTATTTGAGTTATACTTACTTTCAATCGTGTCCGCCATTTTGATATACTGATGCATCATGGGATTGCATTTAAGTCATAAAGTCTACGTTCTAACTAGCGCATACGAATCGTTTATACAGTTATCAAATCAAGAAAGCATATCTAGGTAATATTATATATTAATGCACAAATAATCATTTTATTAAAACAGATATTTTGAATAATTCATTAAACACATTTTAATAATACTTTTTAGTAATATCTTTTAATGATGCCGCGCACATTTTACAATATCATAACTTACTTATATATCTAGTATTTATCATTATCGCATTAGAATTGTTCATTTATAATAATAATGTATTTCAATTAAATAGATTTTTAAGGCAATATTTGTACAAATAAGATCTTTCTAACTCGCTAAATAACATTTTTCGAATGTTTCCGGAAGGGTTTTTTTTCACGCATACATTTTGTTTAGAAAACATTAAAATTCCACCAAATAATATGTTGTTTTTTCTTATCCACGCATTTTACTAATATTATGATTTTATGGAATCGCTATAATTAATCATTATATACAAGTTTTGATTATATATTTTTTGTAAATATTAGACAATGGTGCTATTTGATTGCTTTTATAATTAAAATTTATTGGTCGGCGGGCACAGAGGAAGTACGTTTCAATCATTTATAAATATTCGATGTTTAACGATCGATTGATCGACTTTTAATCGATCATAGCTGACAGGTTATCGTACGATAGCAAACGTAACCTATACCTCGATAGCAGTGGTTTATACAAATAATAGTGCATCGTAGTGTGCATCGTAGTGTGCATCGTAATTATTGTGTGCATCGAATGTGCGTTAAATGTCAAGTTTTGATTATATGCAACGTAAGAGGGTTAGTTTTTTATTTATAATACTTCTTTCAAAATTCATAAAATCAATATTTTTGAGGTTAGATGTTTCATCGTAGAAAATATTCTTACAAGATAATTTCATTATGATATTTTACGTATCATTTATTGTTTTTCTATATACGAGTAACATTTTATCCATTTACATAGACGAAAATATATATTGTCGTGAAAAAGATAGATTGATTACCTCAGAAGATAGTGATGAATATTTGCTTGCGAGTGTAGAAATAAATGCTATGGTAAAGTTACTGTGTCGATATTGGTATGTATTTAAAAGTAATTAATAGTAATTTAGATAAAAATGTACAATGTTAATATGAACGGCTAATTTTAGTAATGATAACGAAGAAATACAAGCAAAAATATGGTATTATCAAGACCGTTTACAAACTTTAGCAGAAAAAGAAGTAGAGATAGGGATGGACAACAATGCATCATATAATAAAATTTATGTGACATTAGATCTTTCATTAGTTATAAAGAATATTGAAAAAACAGATGCCGGAATTTATCGGTGTCATGGACAAGAAGGCCAGGACGAAGAATACAAATTTAATTATAGAATAGAGCGTAATATTATTCTGTTAATCTAATCTGTTAATCCTCTTCTTAATGAAATTAATTGATTGGAAGGGTTAAATAATAACATAGGAAGTAATATTTTAGCAATACTCAAAGATCAAAGCGATACTTTTATCGAAACAGGCAACATTACCAAATGGGAAGAATATCGTGTGATCAATTTATTATCTGTGACTACGCGCTTTGCTGTATGAATATATATACATATATATATAATTATAATATACAATTAAATAAGAAAATATGAAATATTCTACTAGATACCCTTAATTGTATGAATTAATACCATACTTTGCTTTAGGTATCTAAAATGGTTGATCTTGTATATTTACGACAGCAAGGCATCATTCTAGAAGTCATTTCTGAATGGGGACCTTGGAGTCAATGCCAAAAATGTATACGTAATGTAGGAATTAGAACCCGTACAGGATATTGTAGATTGAAGCGTCAATTTGATCAAGTAAACTATCAAGATAATATTCTTTAGAAATGGAATAATATTCATTAGTAATTGTTTATGAATAATTTTGCAGACTGTTATATTGGATAATACAAGTGAAATTGTTCAGTTTTTTAATAAAACCCCTATGCTACCTTGCAAGTAAGGATACTTACTTTATCTTGATACAATATCAACTAAAATATAAAAGCTCAAAGATTATGCATCTTATTATAGATCTATACTTCTCCAAGAAGATTTTCCTATTATCAGTAGCGCAGTTAGATATTTGCCTGAATTTCTTTTGGAGGAAGCATGTAGGAATTGTACTAGAGTAAAAAAAAAGAAAAAGGGGAAAAAATTTAAATACAGAAAACAGTATGTGTTCTCAGAGGGTGCTCATTTTGCTATTTCTTGTCCAGAGTATGTTACAGTCTTATTTTATACTATTATTGTATATTGTCGGATCTCGTTACAAGACTACTTATGGGCTGTAAAAGAATAATTTTACAATTTGTTAAGTTATAAAACGAGGTCCGAACTTATTCAAAAACAATCATTTGTTTTGATTGATAAATGTAGATCAGACCAGCAATCGCATGTAATCTGGAAAAAAGATTCGATTGTTTTAAAGCAAGGTGTTAGTAGATCTTTTCGCAAAACGGATCTTGAAGCTCGAATGATGGTTGATACATTTTCAACGCTCTACATAATTGGTCTTATTTTCTTTCCAAAAACATATACTTTAATTTATTAATCATTTAATATTATACATTTAAATTGTTATTTTTTTTTTTTTTACATGTAATAGATATTACAAAAGAAGAAGAAGGTAATTATACGTGTTACGTCGATAACGTCAATATGATGCAATTGAAGATCATTGTTGTCTCTAAATCGAAATTTTGGACATTAGGTAGAATAATAAAGATATTCTTTCTTATAATTTTCATTTCATAATTTCTCCCTTTATTTTATATATTGTTATAGCTCTTTTGCGTCACATGGGTTATCTTGGATTTATATTATTATTAACTTTATTTTGTTATTGTACCGGATTGATAATAGCATGTAGACGAAAGGATACCTTCAAAGTGATATATCCTGAAAACAAGGATGCACGTAAAAAAGGAGACCATTATTCGAAAGAAATAAAGAACAAAGAAAGCGTGCCTAAAATATCTGATGCCAATAGTAAAGAATAAAAAATAATACTTATATAGTTGTTAACATTACTTTCATTTTCTTTCATTTTTAATGTTTTTTAACAGCCAATTGCAGTCGATTGTTAATAACAATTTGTTACACATATAATTAATAAATAAAATCTGAAATGAATAGAAAACGGTGAAAAAACGAGTACTCAATTTGTCGAGCGAACGTTGAATAATTGTTCCAAAAATCAATGGAAATGTTAAAAGAAATAGTAGACACCCGTTGAAGAATTCGCCAACGTGTTTATGTTATTATAACGTCCGACCTGCAACTACCTCCAATAGTTTTACAATTCGGAGAAAAAAGTAAATAAAAATAGTGATAGAAGTAGGGATAGAAGTAGGGATAGAAGTAGGGATAGAAGTAGAGATAAACATAGTTCGATCTTGGGAATAATTCGGTGATCATTATTTACAAAAGAGCTTTTCTATCGCAGTCTGACGGTAAGACGTGTTCCTACGCGCGAATTTATTTTGTCGTTTAATTATTCATATTTTTGATTTAATTTTCAGTCTCTGCAGCGATTCGCGGTTATTGTCCATCTCTCTCGAAATAATTCCTTTATATTGTTGTCATCAGATTTACATTAGTTGAAAAAGCATTCACCGTTCTTTTTTTTGCGAAACATTTCGGGAGCTGACAAAGGGTAGATAATTAAAAAATGCAATTACATAAAAGAAGCCAGTGTTATACATTTTTTATATAAAATACGTTTCTTTTCATTTGAATGATTAATTTCATTTGACATAGATATTTATTGTAATTTTTATTTATAAAAATGAAGAGATCATTTGTGGACAAATTTATTATATTATTCATATACAACTACACAAGGTGTAGTTCCGTTTGCCACTGTATATAGAATAGACATTTGTTGTGTTGGAGTCAAGGTAAAAGCCAAGTGAAAGGAAAGGAAAGAAGGACCGCGTGGCACTTGCAGTCTTCTCTGGTGAGTCCGTTAGTCGTCTACCGGGTAATTTCAAAATGGCTGTGCTCGATCGTTTCTCTTTGATATTTTACCTTGCGTTGTTCTTTGCGAGTTACCACGCGTGAATTTTTCAATTCCTGTTTATGCAACGAAATAGAACGATCGATAGGAGGACAGGATGGATTTAAGGACGTACATCGTCGTATTCTTTTCAATTTTATACTTCACTTTACTTCCAACAACGATTGGTGAGTCGATCTTTACGGTTCTTAGTTGGGACCAGCAGTACCACAAAGTGGCACTCTTCTACTTTCACCTGAACGCTGACAAATCCTCTATGGTATTCACCGATGCGCGCTCAATTGCTGCGTTTTACCCTTTATTTATTGCTACTACAATACTTTTTTACTTACTGTATGTACACAATATACATATGCAATGGTGCGCACGATTTCTTTCTCATCCCGTATAAGACAAGACAAGACAAGACAAGACAAGACAAGACAAGACAAGACAAATATTTACTCGTTGAGGGACTTAAACGTTTGTTTAATTAACAAAATGTAAAAATATATCAGCTGTATTATTTTGTTACTTCCTTTAGACGCACTTCGAAGATGCGTTCATTGCAGATCAAGAGGAGAGCAAGGCTCCTGCAAGGATCCATTTACGATGAATTCGACGCAAATTGAGTTAGAAAGAGGAGTAGACATGGTACCCTGTGTATCCGGTTGGTGCGGTAAAATAATCGAGAGTCAAAATTTAAACAACGGTTAGTATCATTGATTATTTTATATTAAAACAGTTAACTGTTTAAAATGAAAAGGAGAATCGTTAAAGCATCGTTGCTGTGTGTCTACTTTATAGATAAAATAGCATTATGTTTAAAATATTAGCAATCGTATTTTTCAGAATACGGTACCGCCACGCAAAGACTCTGCTTTCAAAGAGGACCGGATGACGGCGAAGAGAGATGCGCCTACACTACGTGGAACTATAGAAAAGTTTACATGTGTCTTTGTTTAGGAGATCTTTGCAACGGAGCGATTAATCCCAACACATCTTATTCGTTATTGCCCTTAATATTATGTCTTACCGTTAGATGGATCTTGTAATTTTGTCAAGTTCGTCACGAAAATCAACATCACGACATACGAATAAATCTAACGTTACGGAACAGGTAATCTTGAGAATGCTTTCAATCAAATAACATCGATGGAATTAAATCATTTTCCCTTGTTTCGCAATTGTTTATTTTATTTCTTCTTTACACTTGAATTAGGAATTAAACTGTTCCGTAATTAATGAGATATTATTTGAAATGTAATACAAATATAAGATGTAGACAACAAATAATATGAACTACTCTTATTAAAGAAGCCGCGCGTCAAACTAACAACAACATAAAAAACAAATAACATAATATCACTGATTTCTAAAATATTTCTAATTTATTTCATTGTAAGTATATGACTATGTGTTCATCTAGATTTTATTATAGATTAATATCATTTTATTGTTAGTTTAATTTAAGATAAAATGTGTCTCACATGAGATTGTGTCGTGATGTTTGAAAATTAAATATTGACTTTGAACGATATTTTTTTGTTTCTTTGCTCTATATAAATTCGTATAAATATGGCTATTAACTTTTCATCCAACAAACAAATTCTAATGCACAAGTTCTTAGCCCTGGTGCCTTTTGTAGAAAGGCGAGCTAGGTCTTAGACTGTTTAAAATATGACCGTGTAAGCCATTTAATCTTCTCTCTTCTTGATTTCGTAATATAGCACGTACGTGTGGAAAATCGTCGTAAAATAATTCACCGCGGCCATAAAGGTATTTCACTGCCATCATTGCCTCGGGACCAATTAGAAGCAAAGGATCGTGATATTCTGAATAAATTGAAAGGGATTAGTTTTTTCAAAGTGTAATTATTTGTTCTTAATATTATTGAAAAGTTTAGTTACCTAAACCGTTACTGTAATCCGGCGTCATATGTCTAGATTGTTGAGAACCATGGCCAAGATCATTCCCGTCTATGGGAGGAAGAAATACTCCAACTGGCCATAACGACTCAGCATTCTCCGGTTTTATTATTGTCGCATATTTTCCGATTTCGGGGAAATTTTGTTGTTGTAAATTTGGATCAATATTTATACGTTCTCCTAAAAATGAAAATATAATAATTACAATCTATAGGTAGTATATTTTTGAGAAATCTTAGAAAGTAGAAATATATGACGACGTACCAAATTGTCTTTGTGGATTCGAAGAAATACTTCTTCGTCCAATTGAAACAAAAGATTTTTGATAAATCGTACGATCTCCTATTAGACAAGAAAAGCAGGATTTAACTTGTGCTTCTTGTAATAGTGTTTCAATTAGTTTAGTGAAATCACTTGGACTATATACATATGTAGGTATTATATTTATACTAACCGTCTGTCGTAATACCATGTTCGTATACGTGAGGTCTCGAAATGAATTTCACGTGAACATTCGCAATTGGTAAAGCTTCGATCGTTGCTATTACCGATAAAAGGACTAACGCTTTTGTCTGTAACTTAATATCATTCAATAATATAACATTTATCGAAGACAAATATATATAGCGTGTGTGGGTTTTATGTTTTGTATGTGCAAAAGAGTCATTCCTTGCACGCACTCAAGCGCGTAGATTGTTTTATGGATGTTGAGTACGCATAGATAGATTGTTCAATATTACCCTTCTCTCTATATGTTCGATTACAAATACACATAGATTATACATACACATACACATACACATAGTTACACCTTTCGAAGTAACGTAGAAGCGGTCATAATTTCGTCACGCGCGTGAGTGCACTCCTCAGGGATTCTCAACTTTTGTGTCTAGGAAGATACAAATTCAAGCCACCTCGCGCGCCAAGTGCCTTATCATTTAGACAAATATATTACCAACTAATTATATCAAATGGTAACGTGTTCGATTAAATAAATTGCTCGAATATATTCTACGTATATACGTTGTATATTTCGTAATTTTTATATTTTGTAATGGAAGTGTATAGACGACGATGACGGTTGCTGCTAACTTTCCTTCATTCGAATAAATGTTTCCAAATATTGTATAGTTTCCCAGAGCAATGACTTTCGTTACGTATGTTACACAATGCGCATTACATACTCGTACCATATAATTTGGATTAAAACATTTTGCAATTAGAATTACGTAAATTACGATTATTTATTTGTATGTGCAGGTATTTTTACATAAGCGCATTTTTTTTCGATAGTTTATGATAGATAACAAGTTTAACGCGATTTTGTTCAACGGTGCATATCAAACTCTTTCGCCGTTCATTTAACTTTTATATACTTCATTTAATTTTATTATTTGATTAAAGATATCAATTTTACTTAGCGCTGTTTGATTGCTGCCCGCAATAGGGGGCATATTAAAATATGCATTAGAAGCGTAAACATATAAAAGCCACATAACTTATCATTAATACTTTCACTATTTCCTATCCAAGTAGCGAAAAATTGAACAATTTCAGGATATCTCCTTTCCACTAATCCTACATTTGATTTCATATTTTATCAAAAAAGAACAACATTTTTGCTGCCAAATTACTTTCCAAAGTCAGAAATATACAAAAAAAACCTTGAAGGTGAGAAGAAGAAGAGATTTTGTATAAGAATAATAAAAGGATATGATCCTAAAATTGTAAAAAATCCTTGATACAATACTTACCATGAGTAATTTGAAATATGGCGGTACTTTTACCGCGCTTCGATATATGTATATTTCAAATATGTTTGTATGTATTATTAATACGTTTTTTGTTTTTGTTTTTTTTTTTTTTTTTTTGTTTTAAGTCTTTTGCATGCACGATAATATTTTTATGTTAAAACACCATAATTATTCGTTAGGACTATGACACTGTAAAAAAATCCGCAAGGTTTCCGAATTGAAGTAAATTCAATAATTAGCTATTGCAATGAAGAGGACGAAATTGGTGCAACTTAGCGCGGTTATTTCAAAGAACTGATCCAGTTTGAACCTCTTGGGTGAATGTCGACGACGATGCATATACTCCCCAACCCAACATCCCCCTTCTAGAATATACAAATACGCCACCTGGTTTGAAAACGTTTGAGAAGAATATTTTAAAGAGGCTAAGGTATACACGTATATACTTATGTACATAACTTTCATTTCAATTCTCTCACACTTTCTGGTCCTTGAAAATAAAACGTCCCTGATGGGTAATGGCTCGCGGTATAATATCAAGTTGAATTTCCGATTATGGTTATATCGTAATTAAATATTCATTTTGAAAAACTTTATGTAAGAAAATAACTCTATGTGGTAGGATAATGCATACTGTTGATATACTGTTTTAATAAATAATTGTTTTTCATAGTGGCAAGTAGAAAATACTTGCGCTTTTTCTTTCTTTTTTTTGACTATATATTATGGTAAAGTTTGATTCGAAGCGTTGTGAAAACAACGCGCGATGATCTCATCTCAAGAGGTGTCCTTGAGGCTCAATGAAATTTCTCATTCAGGATACTTGCTATCATATGAGATCGCTCTACTTTCACAACTATAACTTCCTTTTCATCCGGAACTTTCAAACAACAAATTATATTTGTAATATAATACTAATTAGAAGAAATACTGATTATATAATATGTTGCTAAGAGTTGTTGTTGAAACTATCGTAGTACATATGTAGTATATTGTTTCAAATCTATATACAATATTACATATGAAATAAATGATACGAAAAGGTTTGTTTAAACTCATTGTTGAAATCATTCTATTGAAGAATTTGCGTAATGAATTATGGTTTGGCGCGCGCACACGGCGGTGCATCGACTTGCAGTCAGAAGTGTAACAAGGTATTTTTGTGCCCTAGGCAAGAAATGACACAACGACGACGCTACGAGCATTCATTATAATTATAAGATAATGAATTTACAAATAAACGTATTACACGATTAACTACATAATTACATTGTCGAATATATTTGTAATTGTAAGTGAAATATTTTTCATGCATTTGTTGTTTCTTTCTTTTTTTTTTTTTTTTTTTTTTTTTTTCTCTTTTTCCTTCTTGAAGAGAATCCCTGAGAATAATTTGGTGTTAGGTGGCAGCACGGTTGTTTCTGGATCGCTCGCTTTGGTTAGGAAGAATATTTCGCGGGTGTCCTGAGTTTATGGGTAATATTTCCCAAGATTCTTTGGTGTCCAATCGTCAGGTGTAGAAAATTCAGTTTATCCGCGTAGAAATTTTGATGGCATATCGATTAAGTGAGAAGCGAAAGAGAAGGATAAATATTTTGTTCCAAAAAGAAATGCCACTCAGCACGGTTTTTACCGATCCCGTTGTTGACATACTCATACGGGAAAATGGCGAAAGAGAGTGTTTCATTGATTTAACTCGTGTTTTAAGGTTTAATATTTATTATCGACAAATTTCATTGTGCATTTGCATTCCTACGACATGAGTATCGAGATAAATAATAAACAATTTCAATTAAACTTATTACCGCGTGATATTTCTTTAATAATGCATTAAGCATCTGAAGAAATGTATAAAATAACGACGAACCGGTTTACGCGGTAAAAATAATAAATAACACATTTGTTTTTATTGCATTGCGTTACGTTGCCCTGCCTTGCCTTGCCTTGCCTTGCCTTTGCCTTGCCTTTGCCTTGCCTTTCATTCGCTAGGAAGTATTCCCTCTAAACTATACTTCCCTTAGTATTCATCAGAGTTCATGGAGATTTCTTTGTTGTTCTTTGTTGTTCTTTGTTGTCTCAAAACAATAACGTTATATTTTCTAGCTATACGCCGGTAAGAAATTATGTCAACACAGGATGAAGAATCATCAACGGGTTTTGTCACGAGTACTATTACCAATCAGGATGAAACCGGTACAGTTTTACACGAATTATCGGTAAATACAACTATTGTTGTTATTTCTTGATAATACATAAACATTGTTATCATTGTCAAATCATATTGTTTCTTTTATTTTTAGAATAATTCAAATGACGTTTTGGAATGTCTATCGGTGATGATCGACGAGGGAAATGTGAATAATGTTCAGGTACAAGAACTTATTCTGGATGAACAGCTGCTTGGTACTACTACATTGACTGCAATAACATTACCCGATGGAACCCAAGCATACTTGACAAACAACTTTAGCGACGATGGTTTCTGTTTTATGTGTTTAATTATGAATAATTCATTGTATATTTATATATATAGTTACATTATATTTACGTTGTAACTCTACAGAATCTCCGCTTAATGGGGATGCAGCCTTGGAACTGGAAAATGGAGACACTATTTTCCTGAGAGATCTATCCGAATTTGCGGATGGTAAAACACTTCAATTGGAGGTAGATCCAGCATTTTTGGATCAAAATACATCTGTAGACATTGCATCCGTAGAAAATACATATCCACAAGTAGAATTTATTAATGGAACAGCGTATGTGGTTGCTAGTCATTTAAATGTTGCCGATGACTTATGGGAGATAGAAGATGGCAAATTAAAAAAGAAAGAACCTAAAATTTTAATGAACAAATTATCTGAACAAAAAATACGACACCCTTGTCCTAGAGAGGGATGTACAAAAGTGTATAGTACACCGCATCATCTCAAGGTGGTATATTTTTCATTTCACAATGATACTTGAGAATATACTTGAGAAGATACTTATAGAAATATTGATGTTAGGTGCATGAACGTTCTCATACCGGACAACGACCATACAGATGCACCTATACAAAATGTAAAAAAGGTTTTTCCACCGGTTATAGTTTGAAAGCTCATTTACGGACGCATACTGGAGAGAAGCCTTATAAATGTCCTAATGATGCATGCAATAAAAGTTTTAAAACATCGGGAGATTTATTAAAACATGTTAGAACGCACACAGGTGAACGTCCTTTTGTGTGTCCATACGAAGGATGTGGTCGATCCTTCACAACGAGTAATATTAGAAAGGTAAAAAAGTACTTTAATAAGAGGGAGGAAGGGAGGGAGGGAGGAAGGGAGGGAGTATTCTCCAAAGTAAATATATATCTGATAAATGTTTGAATAATTCAGGTACATGTAAGAACACATACCGGTGAACGTCCATATAAATGTACGCAACCAAAATGTGGTAAAGCTTTTGCCAGTGCGACAAACTATAAGAACCACATTCGTATACATTCTGGGGAGAAGCCATACGTATGTAACATAGAGAATTGTGGAAGAAGATTTACGGAATATTCTAGTCTTTATAAACATCATCTTGTTAGTATGAATTTAACAATATCGTCAAGTTCTTCAATCTAAAAGGTGGTGTAGAAATGTTGTTAATTCTTTACTATTTTTTCAAGGTTCATACACAAGACAAGCCCTTTGAGTGTAATATATGTTTTAAGAGATACAGACAAAGTAGTACACTTGTAATGCACAAAAGAACAACGCATCCATTAGTTGATAGCGATGACAGTACTGATATTTTTTTACAAGATACTTTAGATGGATCTATTCAAAGCAAAAATAAAGAAAAACATGGTACAATAATAGAAAATGTAAGCAATAAATGATTATAAGATACATTAAACAGACTACATACGAGATACTTAATAATTCGTTATTTTTATTATATTTATTTTCTTGTAGAAATTAACAATCGAAAAGGAAACGCAGCTTCAAGTTTCTAAAGTTTCCGAAAATATATCAGATTCTGAACCACAAATTTTATTAGTTAGCGATCCATCTCACATAGCCGCTTTACAGGTTTGTATTTTAAGGAATGAAAGTTGATATATTCAAAGTTTATTTTATCTAATCAATAAAAGTTAAAATATAAATATATATTATATCTATATCTATCTATATATATATATATATATATATATATATATATATGTATATATTTCTTCTTTTGCTTTGACTTTCTTTTTTGTTTAATGAGAATACAAGTGCATAGTTATAGTGGTACTTTTTGTGCAGCAAATTGGATTGGATGATAGTTTTGTTGATCCTCCAATAGACACAACCTTCGAAGGATTAAACATAAAAATCGAAGACATAGAGTTCGGTTGGAATTAGTGCATTATTATCAGGGAATCTTGTCTCTTAGTATAAACTACTCTATATCGATACAGTCTTATGAAGTACTGTATTATTAACATGGTACATCGTAAACCATATAAAAGACTATGGAAACTTGCAGATATTGCATAAAAGGGTTTAATAAGTATTTAGATTTTAGTCGATAAATCGTTATAAATAAAGCCATTTAAATGTATAAAGTCTTATTATAACAATGAGCAAATGACAAAATCAGGTAATTAATCATATTTATTATGATAAGGTACCATCAATTATTAAGTTCAATTGTTATACGCAAAAACAGCATTATTAGGACTGTAGGTATGTAAATGACACTTTATTCGATTATTGTTTTCCTTATCATTATCGTTCAAACGAAGGGCACACTCAATGCACTATTCGTAGCATTGACGAGAAAGGATAAGAAATGAAAGTAACAAAACACATTATATACAAAACATATTATATATATGATATAGTCAAATAATTATCATAATATGTATGTTCCTTGTGTTAGATAAGCAGTCGTAGCGGTAAAGGATTTATTTCTCAATTGGTTATATATTGAAATTTATTTCGTTCATTAACGTTTCATAACTAAGGACATAGATTAGAATTAAATATTGGTTCCCTTATTAATGAATATTTATAATTTAGACAAAAATATATTTAATTATGCAGTATAATTGTAAATTAATCTATCTAATGGCTGTTGAAGCAAAAACAAAATCGGTCGTGTAGATATATATCGTGGATAGAACTTGCGTAAAACCGAAAGAAATGGCGTTTTTGTCGTTGAAATGCTATGTTAAAAAAAAAAAAAAAGGAACAAAGAGAAAACATAACTGTAAATTTTAATAAATATTATAATGTTTTATCTTTTTATTTCGTTGAAAAAATAATATAATAATGGAAATGAAATATATTTATTAGTTGAAAAATATATTTTAAAAATTTCTTGACCGCATGAGAATATTTTGTGTAATTTACATTATTCGATTATGAATATTTAAGTCTAACATACTGTGTGATAAAAGAGAGAGAGAGAGAGAGATTTATGAAATTATTCTCTAGAAAAAAATGAAAATTTATTTAGAAATGTTATGTGTGCAGGTGTTCAAAACAGAAAAGCAGACTAAATCTTTGTAATTACATTATTTTTTAATAAATCCTTCAGTAATTTTACATTGTAACAATTGTTCTTCCATTTTCCACATTGTAAACAATATCTTTGCTCTACTTATATAATTATCAGATCGCGGTAGTATTTGTGATATAAATTAACAGAAGTTTAAACGCGATAATACGATCGATAATAGGATCGATATATTATCGACAAATGCCTAGAAATTGTAAGATTTAGTTCTCAAGTGAGAAAATAGTTACTGGTAAGATACAGAGAGAAGATATAAATACGAGCGTCAGTCATAAGAAGAGAAAAAGAGAACATCTACAATTATTATCACCACTTTACTAACTAAATAACGCGTTTAACGTATCGCAAGAACATCGCAAGAACATCGCAAGAACATCGCAAGAATGTGTGCTTTGATGTTCGTAGTTATGTAGAATAACACTTGTACACTAATCGGATTCCTCACAATTTAGGGAATGTTGATTACGTCATTTCGATTTATAACATTACAAGTCGTTTATATTTATTTTTCTACAAAATTATTTCATTCAAATAAAATGTAAATAAAAAGTCTCGTGAAGCAAATGAATAAAAAAAGTAAATGATAAACAACATAATGTTTAATGAGATCTTTATGATACCGATATAAAATAGGAATTCAGCAAGATATAGATAGGATATCTAATAATTAAGCAACCGGTGATATTCTATATAGAAAATCGGTTTTTAAAAGAGGCGTTTTAGGAAATTAGGAATAGAAATATGTTAATAATGACGATGGTCAATGTTACGATTTCACATCCTCCCACCGTTCGAGAGCTTTTCCAATGGTTCACGCGACTCGATCAACGAATAGTCTTCGTTCGGCCAAGTACTCGAATGCGCTGGTCGGTTCTAACATACGAATTCGATCTCTCTTTGTCACGCGTTTAATCATCAAAATGGACAATTAACTAAAATTCTTAAATAGAAGATACGTGTATGGGTACATATATAGAAATGTACCCTATGACTGATCGATCTTCGTCGTCAAGGATGTGAGATCTTCGGACACTGTGTTTACGAGGTATGAACTTCTTCTAAGAAAATTCATCGATTTAACCCTTGTATGTACCTTGTATTTACGTGTACGTCTGATGTGTAAATCAAATTATTATATATGATCTTTCGATCCGACGTAATCCGACGTAGTCCGACGTAGTCCAACGTAGTCCAACGTAGTCTTAGATGAACGCTAAACCAATTACTACAAATCAAATCCTTCCCTTTGCTTAATATACGAAGAAAAAAAGAAGAAACGAATCTCACTATGATACGGTTTATTTTGTGGTCATCCAACTATCGTTGGAGTTGACGGCACATAAATTTGATAATTGTTGAAATTGGAACGTTAATCACTTGGGACAATCACTGAACGCGACATATATTATTTATACATTATTTGTGTAAATAAATCATAACGCGATGTAAAAGCGTGTAAATCGTATAGTAGCTCCATTGTGTTATGAAATATCTGTAAAATGTCTTTTTCCCCTATCTCTGTCGCTCTTTATTGTTGCGATAAGAAAATGCTTTTTTCAATTTACGCGCATTATCATCGGCCGATCGTCGATGGAGTGCTATGTGTACCGAAAGATAATCCGATAAATCCAGGATACTTTAAATGGGACTTTGGCTTCGACCACCCAAGGAGAGAATAAAGTTCTGCTGTTCCCAACTAGAAGAGAGAAATTGCTTTTTCAATCCTTCCGAGATTCCCCTGAGTAATTCTTTGCTTTATGATTATAAAAAGAAGATTATAATCATCGTCTTTGAGATCCGATAGTGGAGCGCCTTTGATATGTTAAATTAAATCTCATTTTTTTTTTCTGATTGCGATCTCTTTTTACGATTTGTTTGTATTTCTTTTCATATCAAAATTCAAATTCAAATAAATATCTCGTAACGATAAATTCGCGAATGACTTTTCAAGAAAAATGTTCTTTTATATATTACACGAAATACATACATTTCTATAATAATAACAACCAATGAAAGAAGAGTGAGAGATCAATCTCTAAGGTGAAAATATGTTGAATAACGTGTTAGAAATTCATCATGATTACGGCTAATAAATTAAATTCAATCTTTAAAAGAATCTATCGACAATGTTAATATCTATTCGATGGAATTGTTTGATAGTGAGAAGATAAGCTATAATAGTATTGTTCATGTAGAAATAAGTAGAAAAGTAAAAAAAGTACTTCTATTAGTATTATTAAATGGTCAATGTTATCATAGTTTGAATGAAAATTAGTGAGAAAGAAGATTTCACCCTGTCAAGTCAAGGAGACATCAAGTAGAATATTGCTAATGAAAAATCGAGACATATTAGCGGTTATTATTATCGCGTTTCTATAAATACAGTCGACAATATTGAACATATACAACACCATAGCTTTCTTTGCGTATTTCATTCATAAATGTTATATGTTATATTAATAATATGTATAAATGCATAACGATGCATTATAAAATGCACGTCAGTGTAATTAAGTGTCAGTTATTAGCCGTCGTGATTAATGATTTTTTCATTTCATCACCATTAACGCTATCTCTGGTTTTATTATTATTGTCATTAAACATTTAGTAATATCCGCTATTGATAATTGAAAAAGAACAAGAAAAAAAGAAGATAAGTTGTATTATCGACGATGCACGGTACATTTAGCGAAGAAGAAGCAAGCCATCGTATATTTATTTTTTAATTTACGATCTTCCACGTGATCCAGAATGTAATTTAGTTTTTCTTTCCTTTTTTTTTCCCCCTTTTTTAACACAACACTCACGTTCTCTTTGCTTCATTTACGAAAGGGGGATAAGAAGTATTCAATGTCTTCTTTTGTACACCATATATCACTATGTATATACAGTAGTAGTGAAACGCGAATTACGTCGTGTGTCGGCATAAACCAGCAATGCCCACATTGCTACCTTTGGCAAACAGAGATCGATAAGTAAGATGGAGCAAACAAGGATACTACTTACAGAGTTCGCCTCATAAATCGTCATTGCGGACGTAACTGTTCGCAGACAGGAGATCTTAAACATATGTACATCTTATTATTTTTCTTCTTTTTTTTTTTGCAAGGACTCTCTCAATTTTTAATATGATCGAATTAAGTTACTTATAATCTTGCAATTATTAACGATAACGATTTTCCATTGAGCAACGAACGATGACGCATACAATTAATTCGAATACTGTCATTGTTTTCACATGATGAAAAGTGACACGATGAAACATTACGAGGACAGCTCTTGTTTGCGCCACAAATCATTCAGTCGTTCAAAGAGATCGATCATCAATTATTCCTTCGTTTACATAAATGATGACTAAAAAGAATAAAAAAAAAAAAAAAAAAAAAAGAAAATAGAAAAGAGAGGACGCACCGTTCTAAGGGAACATTTTTTTACTTTGATGAAGTTTCTAAGTGACGGTAGAAACAAACCAGTCACGTTTCGAGGTAAACGCGTTTTAAACCGAAACGAGCACAAATTTATTTGTCCATTTTGACTCGTCCATTATCATTGAAGTCTCGAGAAAGAAAAGAACGAGATTTTCCGGGATTGAAAAGCCTGGCAGCGTAATTGGCTCCTTTCAAAACGACGCCCTTTTGTCGCCGGATAAAGCTCTCTGTTCTCCATTAACGAGCGCGACCTATTGTCAACCGGTACTCGCATCCATTGCCTCCGATCTTTTCACTAAAAAACTAGTGAGTATATACATACCTTTACAAGTGCAATCCCATACATAATTAAACGTAATATTTTATTTGGTACAACCTTTAAACTAAATACACCGATTTTCTCAATGACCAATGTATACCAAATTACCATGTTATAACGTTATATGTACAACGAGTTTTCTCTCTCTCTCTCTCTCTCTCTATCTACTCATCTACCTAGCTCCCAATCTATCTATCTATCCATCTATCTATCCATCCATCTATCTATGTATATTTATCTGTAACATAACGAATTCGTAGCAGCAACGCGATCGAGCATCATTAGTTTTTTGTCGAAGAACAAATGTTGCAGACATTTGGAACGCGAGCGAATGACGAGAGAGCGTTTGTCAATTAGCACTTGTCGCTAAAGCTTACTTTGCATCGCGAAATAACTAAAATTGGAAATTATCATCGTAGACATGATTTGTCCTCGTCGAATAGTCGAGCAACGATTTAAACGATTACACATTTTTTTTATCGTTGTCGGCAGGATCCGAGCAAAAGGGGATTGGACTTTGGATGAAAAGAAGATGAAATCAAAGGCAAGCAAAAGGTAAATAATAATCGCTAATAGGATAGGGTCAAAGAAGATAGGATTAGAACGATAACAACGTCGTCGTGGTCGTCGTCGTCGTGGTCGCTTACGATCAACAGCGTCGATAATCGGTCCGCGTCTGGTAAGGTCCGTCAAAGAGAAGCAAAGAGAAGCACGTGAGAGGTCTTCAGTTGGCTCTGCGGACGTAGAGTCAAGAGGTTCATCGGACATACCAGGGACAACATAAGAAAGGAAGAAAATGGCTACGCTGACCCTAGATCATCGTTATTGTCCTAGAAAACGAGTTTGAACCTCGAGAATTATAAACTGTGTGTATAGTTCCCGGTGACCAATTGCCGCGTTTCAATTGACCGTTTCTCCTTTTGTTTTTCGGAGAATGTCGAAGAAGCAATGGATCGTACTTCTCATGTTGTTCCTAGCTTATCTCCTTTTGGGCGCTTCTATGTTCTATCACATTGAGAGCAAATTGGAGATTGAACACATCGAACTTGCCAGACAAGAACGCATCGAGATTAACGGTAAGAGAGAAACAGGGACTTATATTCATTTACGGTCATTACAAATTACACTTATTACAAAATGTTCATTTATTGTATCTATTTCTTTCGCAAGGATAATTATTTTCCGGAGACAAGGTCCACTCGTTAAATTAGCACCTCGCGCTTACGAGGGTAATAATGTTTTTTTAATCGTTCCTTTTTCAACGTTTCTTAACCGAGTAGTCGTCATACCAATATAATTTGTTCGCTCGTAAGGTCTTATCATCGTAAAAGATTCATCTACGATAAAGAACAAAAACGGAGAAAGAAAGAGAGAGAGAGAGAGAAAAAAGACTTATCCCCCCACAGTAGAAACGAATGTCCAAATTGTAGTATTATTATTAGAAAAAAAAACATAGAGTTACAATTTTGCGCGAGCACAATGTATTAACAAAATATATTAACGTAAATACGTAGAAGTAAGATTAAGAAAAACGTGTTATGTCTACGGGATAAGTTTTCCAATAGGTTGTTCGATAAGAGATAAGCGATACCAAACAGCTTCCACGTATTACGATATTACCTTTAAACGTCAATTTGTGAGAATTATCGATTACTTACAATTGTACATGTATCATCTTGTCGGTGTTTTGCCGGTGTTTTGTCGGTATTTTGTCGGTGAATATTTCCTTGGAACATTTCTATTCCCAATCGAGCAATAAAGAGAACAACAAGCACTTCCGTTTGATTATCCACGAAAATAATGCTCCCATGTGTCATAATACTGTTGCTAGTTTCGCGCCCAATTGATGATGAATGCCAATGGATCCATTGAAGACCCTGTCACACGCGCCTACGTACACTTAATAATAATAATAATAATAATAATAATAATAATAATCTGTAAAACAGTGATATGTCCGCAAAGAAAGCCATTTAAGCCGTATAGGCACAAATGACAACATATTAATTGTAAGAAGCTGCATTTCACATATCATTATGCTCCAGTTTCTACCGGATTCGGGCTTATTCGTTAATTAAATAATGACACAACGAATGACGTGACGACTGAATTGTACACGTCGCGACTTCGCCTACGAGAATTTTGCATAAGACGTAAAGGGTACTAAAAGTTCCTTTCCAAATCGATAACCATCAATATTTTTTCTTCTATATTTTTTTCTAATTGTTTCATTTTTATTATGACGACTCAGAGGAAACTAGAAAAATACAGTTGAAATATTTGTTGAAATGTAGTAGCTGTCTTCTTATAGAACACAAGTTAGACAATAAGAGAACTGATACCTTAGGGTGTTACATCATAGGAATTTTAATGAAAGTAGCATAAGAAACTGACAGATTACGGATTACACAATGGTCGCGACGTTTTACAACGTTTTACGACGTTTTACGGACTCAAAGATGATCCGTGATATCATGAACGTTTTCGTATTCATAGTTGTGCCCCGAAACTATTGTTAAGAAGAACAAAAACAGTTGCATTAGAAAGGACGCTAGAAAAAGAAGTTCCAGTGTCAGTGTCGGTATTTGTCATATAGGCTCAATCCCAACTTATCTCTTGCCAATCTGTATTTCATATTACGTGTACCGAATTTACAATCTATTCAAATTAACTTGTCGTCCTTTTTAACATTATTCTCTAATCTTTTTATAGCGCCATAAAACTTTCAAATCTTATTTTACGTTTTTATCATTTAAAATAATACAAAGAAACAACGAAAAAATAAGAATACCAGTTGATTATTGCGTTTCGTTTGATTGCGGTCACATTAGATCATTTTTTTTTCTTTGGCAAATAATCTAATATTAAGGGTTTCTGTATGGTGTAATCCGTAAAATATTGCGATTAGATAGGCAAAAATAAGTTGAAAAAAAAAAAAAAAACGGAAGAGTGGACAGATACGAATGAATGCAAATAGAATATGCAAGATTGCACATCCTACATTGCATGAACAAAAAGTCCGATTTAATTGAGGCAAACGGCCGAGTAACTAGCAAATATCGGCTGATAAGATAATGGTTGACAATTATCTCAAAGATAGTCTCATTTAAAGCGCTAGTCGTGCTACCCTGCGCGAATTAATCGACAGGAATGCAAATAATGAGAGGATAAATTGAGAGGACTAATTCCGGGAGTTATTCGTGAATATGCTGCTATCTTTCAATGCGACCGACCGACGAATTCACGAATTCACGAATTCGTATGGGTGCTTGGCAACGCCCTACAACGCCCGACAACGCCCGACAACGCCCGACAACGTCATTCAAATGAATACATCGAAGAAATTGCGATAAATAAATCAACAATCATCATCGCTTGCTTACTTGTTCGAAAAAATTCATATAATCGCCGCCGTGTATCGCTTTAACATATCACTTTATCGTGGATAATTTCAAATATTTCCTATATAACTTTATTCTTTTTCTCAATAGATAAGCGGGCAAAAAGAAAAGATTATCTAGCGTTAAGAGGATTTACGATAGATCAAAGGATCAAGAAGACTAAGACACTAGTTTACGTAATCGTAGCTACTGTCGATTTAAAGAAAAACATCATTAGCTATGGAAAATTGTTTTTATTTGCGTTTAGTTTATAGAATAAAGCTTTGATAATTTTTCATTTGTTTTCAGCTTTGCTTCGCAAACATTACATTCCCAGTCGTACGCACAATCAGCACGAGATCTTTGCACGATTGACAGAGTATTGTGGTAAATCGGTTTACAATTATACGGACGGCGAAAATGATCCATTAAAATGGGACTTTTACAACAGTTTTTACTTTGCTTATACAGTCGTCAGTACCATAGGTGAGTCGTCGAGCTTGAGAAAAAAAAAAAAACAACTCCTTATCCTATTTTATCATCGATCATATATTCAGGTTACGGGAATTTAGCACCAACCAATATGCTGAGTCGCATATTGATGATATTCTACGGATTGGTCGGTATACCTATGAACGGCATTTTATTGTCTCAGTTGGGAGAGTTTTTTGGTCATGTCTTTGTAAGGGCTCACCGCAAATACAAATCGTACAAACAACATCAGAACAATGACTATGCGAAGAAATTAACACCGCTTGAAACAAGGAAAGCTGGTCTCGCGGCACAAATCTTCATGTATCTCATTCCTGGATTCGTCATGTTCATCTTCTTCCCGGCTTTTCTATTCTCTCATTACGAGGGTTGGACTTACGACGAAGCTGTTTATTACGCTTTCGTAACGTTGACAACGATTGGCTTCGGAGATTACGTGGCAGGTCAGGGGAACAATCATTATTTTTCAATGAAATAAGCATTATTTCGTTAGCAACTAAACGCTAAATGAAGTCTAATAACGAACAAACAATAGCATACAATTAATTACTATTAACAGCATTATCGAGCATACAATCAATATGCAATCTAGAATAATACCATTAAACTGAATTTCCACGCATAATCGTAAAGCGAGAACGCAATGAAAAAGGAACAAAGCGGCAAATAACGCGACAGACTCGTACAGGTCAATTGATGTTACTTGATGCTTTCAATTCTACAAGATTTTATGTCTGATAGTCGATTCGTAACTTATGCATTTCGCAATCAACTTTTCTATGCTGATAATGCTGTTCGAACTATATATATATATATATATATATATATATATATTTTCTAACACTCTCTAACGCTAATTGCTCAAATTATATTTCTCTGTTGATACATGCACCCAATAGAGAGAGAAAAGAATTTTCTATCGGTAAGTAATATCCACGAATCATCACAGAGATAGGCAAAATATTTACGTACTTGCGTTGCGTTGCGTTGCGTTGCGTTACGTTATCATCAAAGTATGTATCGAAGAACTGTATCGTGTTCACAGGACAAGACAACACAAAAGGTAGTGGATTCTTTTTTGTAATGTACAAAACCTTCCTCATTATATGGATCTCCTTCGGATTAGGCTACATCGTCATGATCATGACCTTTATCGCCCAAGGTATGCGCAGCAAGAAAATCATCAGAATTGAGCACAAATTGGCAATGAATCTGAAACACACGCAAAGCAAAATATGGAATGAGTTTAACAAAGAAATCAGCTACTTCCGAAGAGTTTTTAATGAACTGCAGCTTTCCAAAGTCAAAGTACGTCTCTCTCATCTGCTGTATCAATTATTTTCTCACAAAATCCAAATTATCCTTTACTTTATATTTTAGAGGGTTTACGTCGATGAATACAACTACGAAACACCGCCAACTAAATTTTCACGGAGTAACAGTTTCCCAGATCTCAGGAAGTTGATATATGGTGGATTCGACGCTCCAGCACCTTTGCATCCTCGACGTCGTGCCAATAGTGAAGTAGTACCCTTGGTATGTATCAAATCTACGCTATATCTTACGAGATATCTTATTTATTATTTTACTTACAAATTGTACGTCATCCAGGAGCCATTAACGCGAGTGGTGTCGGAAACCGATCTCCAGCGAATTGACAAAACGGCTACATTCGCTGCTCACGCAATGGTACAACCAGCAGAATTGTTGGCAAGACTGGTAAACGTCCTGGGCTATATACCACCGCCTGATGATGCTAACGATACTTCTGATTGGGATCAGGAATATAAAAACAAAGAAGACACCACGAGAAAGACCGGAATCGAAGGATTCAATGAAAAATATATTCTTAATAAACAGAATACTTGGAACGAGTCAAGCTGGAGAATCGGTACAGAGAAGATTTCTGGCATTAAGCCACGATCGAGAGCGGCTAGCGAAGTTAGATTGGATATGAGCAAAAATGATTCTAACGTTCATCAACAAAACGGAGAATGGACTTGGTCCGGGCCGACTGCTTCGAGGAAAATTCAAGAACTGATCAAAACTCGTAGGACTGGTCTTTCTAGTATCAAAGACAATAAATCGTACAAATTTCCTTCGATCACGTTACCCAAGTCCGTACCAAAGAATCTCTTCTCTCCGTGGAGGCGACAATCGTCGTCAAACAAAAAGATACCGGACACCGAACAGTCCATTCAAAAGGGTAGTACTCTTCCTGATATCGATCTTGAAGCAGGAGAAAATTATTCATCGATAACAGCACATTCTGATTTGTATTCTTCGAATTTGGACGACGTCAATGAATCTATGACAACATCGAGGCATCATCCATATTACACTCACACAGGCGCCAATTTGCCCAGTTTAATGGAGAGTAATAATATTTTGGAAGAGACATCTTTGGCCGATTTTCTACGAGCTCTTACCGTTCTTCACGCTAAAATTAGCACTGTGCCCAGCGATTATTCGAATATTCGTAAACCTCAAAGAAAAATGGGTACCGCTTCGTTGACCCCGCCTAAACTTCC
This sequence comes from Polistes dominula, assembly GCF_049000335.1. Taxonomy (NCBI): domain Eukaryota; kingdom Metazoa; phylum Arthropoda; class Insecta; order Hymenoptera; family Vespidae; genus Polistes; species Polistes dominula. The sequence goes on along the minus strand of NW_028300998.1, from coordinate 114,030 downwards.
AAGTCTCTTCACTTTATTCTCGCAATCCGCAGACAGTCAAAGTCATAGTCAGAGCAATCAAAGCACGATGACCGCATCTTCATCGTTGCAAGCCAATAGAAGATACTCTTTGAGACCTAGCGAATACTCACCAGCATCTACGCCGTCTTATGAAAGACGTGGAAGTGTGATGAATCCTGTTAAATCAAGAAGGTTTTCTTTGAGACCCGTTGCTACTCCGACTAGTACCCCACCGGAATATACAGCATCCTACTTGGTAAGTAGATTTATAGTAGATAATGACTTTTATTATGTTGGATGTTAATTGAAAAAATTGAAAAAATTGAAAAAATGATTATAGAATTCACGAATACACGATGACCAGAGATCACAATTTTCCTATCTGACGGATGCCTTTATCTACGAATCTGCGAAAAAGCCTCTGGTAAAAATGGAAGGAACTCCAGGTGTTTCGTCGCCAATCGCAAAGATCTCAAATGGTCGTCGTTACTCTTTACGACCAATGACCCAAATACAACAAGCGCCCAGTTCGAATCAACAAACTCAAGCCTTTAAAGCTCTACCACGTTGGAAGGCTGGAATGTTACAACGGCAGATTGGTAGAATGAGCGTTCACCGTCGGGTTAGAGCTTTCAGTTTAAGCGACGTCCAAGCAGACAAATCTGACAAATCTACTGGTCTAAGTCCATTAGCGATAGATGATAATGGTAAACCAGTAACTTCTATTGTTTCTTCGATTAAACCAAGTGCTTCTGCGGTTCAAAAGACCGTTACGATCGTATCACCAACGAAAGATGAAGTTCTTCGATCGAATAGCAACGAGACGACCTCCAATCCTTTTATTCCTTCTTTTGCAACATCAGAAACACCAGACAACAATTCTATTGCTGACAATTTTCCATTTAGAAACGTTCAAAACGACGCTATAAACACCAATATTGTGTTAAACACTTTACAGGCAACATCTGAATGCGAAATGATTCAATCTAATAACAATGAAAGGAGTGTAGAAAATATCAACAATTCCGACAAAGGGATGGGAGAGAAATTAATTTTCCCTAATGATTCTGTCGGTTCTAAAGAAATTTTAAATGACGAATTGGCATTGTCCAAAGACAATGTAGTATTATCGAATATTAAGGACAATTCAGAAAACGATACGAAATCAATGATTCGTTGTAATACGAATGAGAAACCAAGGATATCCATACATTCTTATAAAAATTCGTTGGATGTTAAAATAGAGAAACCCAGCGTAAATCCATTTTTGCAGTATCAAGCCACTACTAGTGGTTCTCAACGCGGAAATTCTAATCTCACAGACGTTAAGATTGAAAAAACAAATGAAACGGAACAATTCGTTCAGAGAAAGTTATCAGCTGAAGCAAGAAAAAAATGGGAAAAAGGATGATTATTTATTCCTTTATAGAAAACAAGTAAATAGATTGGCTTATTTTTCAACATTAGAATCTTTTTATCTAACAAGATCTTCTTTGCTAAATTAAAAATTGTTCGACATATCGAACATTAAATCGATGATTTAATCACTTAGATCACTTAGCTGTAACATTGAAAACATTAATTTACTCAAATCATATGAGACTTAGGATTAAAAGTCTATGCTTTAATTCATGACAATAATGAAAGTAACTTTAACTAAAAAAATAAATGAAATATCGAGAGGTAATGAATAATTCACGCTGATCTTAGCAATATATTTTAAGCGCTATCTTACTTTCCAGACGTGGCGTGGTTATTGATTACATATCTAAAACTTTGATTACTCCTAAATCTAAATTATTATATTTTAAATGATTCGTTATTTTTCATTTTTTTATAAGGTCTATATAATATAACAGATAACTGTGATAAATAAATAATATATAAAACTGTAATATTATATATTGTATATATAATATCATCATGTATTATAGTACTCAGTATTTATTCCGTTTATTTAAAGTAGAAAAAGTCTTTTCAACGACACACAACAGTGCGCTTATGTAATAATAATAATAATAATAATAGTAATAATTTGACAAGATTTATTAAGAAGACGGTTTTAGTCTTTATTAAGTTGTTAGAAATTCATAGTTGTTAGAAAAATCATACGAATTGTATAAGAGAAGATATAAACGGGTATAGAAAAAATGTCTATTTTTTTATTTAATACATTTGATAAATTATAACGTCATTAAATAAATACATACATGACTTATTACTGTAAATAATGCAAATTTTTATTTATATACTTCAGATAGAAAAATTCATTGATCGATTAAAATGCAATGTACACATTTGTTGTTGATCTAACTATGAAAGAGAGAGAGAGAGAGAGAAAAAAGAAATAAATAATAATTAGCTTGCTATATTCAGTTTTGTAGCCGCTTTCGAATTTCGTCGATAAGTTGATCTCTTGGAATTGGAAATTCCTTTCGTGTGGTAACTTCTCTTAAGGTGACTTCTCCTCTCGCTAATTCTCCTTCGCCAAGTATTATTGCTAAAGGTATACCATATTCTTCGCAATGCTGCAATTGTGCTAACAGTTTTGCATTTTTTTTGTAGGCTTGTTCAGCCTTAATACCAGCATCCCAAAGATCCGACAGAAGGCGCATTCTTTCTTCGTGTAAATTTTTCTGAGCACTAGCTACAAACACTTGTATTTCTGTTGTTCGAATTTTTACACCGTCATTCGCCATTTTAGCTTCTAAGACACTAAAAATGCGTTCGACACCTAACGATACACCTACGCAAGGCACGGTTTTCTTCTTACTGTCAAACATACCGACTAAATTATCGTAACGACCCCCTCCGGCTACGCTGCCAACGCCAACGTCATCTCCTTAAAAGAAAAAAAAACAAAACAAAACAAAATAGTAAACAGTTGTATTGAGAATCATTCAATTCATCATTGATTGAAAGAGCAGCGCAGGCAGACATACCAATTAAAATCGCTTCATAAATTACTCCAGTATAATAATCAAGTCCTCGGGCAAGACTTAGATCAAAAACTATCTTGTTTATAACTTTATAAATGGTACAATACTTTAATAGTAATTCCATAGAATCTAAACCAAATACTGCAGACTTTTGCTTCATTAGATTTTCGTCTTGTCTTAACTCTGCTATTAAATCAACACCTCCAGATTTAGATACATAATTCCAAATTTTATCAGCAGTTTCTTCGTTTAGTCCTTTTTCTTCTACCATTTCCTTCTTTACTTCTTCCCAAGGTGTTTTGTCTAACTTATCAACCGAAGAACAAATAGTTCGAAATTTATCTTGAGGAACGCCACACGTAGCAAATACTGCATCGAGTAATGATCTATGATTTAATTTAATTATAAATTTGCCTAAGTCCAAAGATTCCAGTGCTTCTGAGACTACACGAATACATTCGGCATCGGGAAGCATAGGATCGTATTGACCGGCAATATCAAAATCCTTCAAATAGACAATTAAAATATAATGTATTATATGTCAAATAGAAACATAGAAACATAGAAACATAGAAATATAGTCAATATTAGAATTACTCACACATTGATAAAATTCTCTGTAACGTCCTTTCGTCGTAGCTGGATTATCTCTTCTATAAACTTTGGCAATATGATATCTTTTGATACTAGATATTTTTCCCATAGCTAAATATCTAGCAAAAGGTACTGTTAAATCATATCTAAGAGCAAGTATTTCACCACCCTGATCTTTCAAATCATAAATCAATTTAGAATCTTCTCCATATTTGCCTGTTAAAACGTCCTAATGTTCATGAAAAATCAAATATTCTATTAATAATGAAAATACGTGTGGTGTCTATTAGTGATTTCATGATATTTCTATGTACCTTTAATTCAAAAACGGGCGTATCTATAGTTTCGGCACCATGACGTTTAAATACTGCAATTATTTTCTCAAGAACTCCCAGTCGTAATGACATATGTTCAGGATTATAGTCCCTAGTACCTTTTGGTGTTTTAAGGATGAGTTTATGTTGAACGGCATTTTCCTCTCCTAATTGAGCTTTTAAATCCAAAAGCTTTGAAACCTCATCAGCTATCTGTAAATATCATAATAATAATAATAATAATAATTTGTGTTAGATTCGTTTAATGGTAAAAATAATCATATGAACTACAATTTTTAGGCCATTTATTGACAAGATACATAATAGAATCTATTTATAAAATGTATCAACGGCTTGCCTACCTGCGGGGCAACGACAGACGTGTAGAAATGTTTTTGTGCGATGAGAGAAATTTTCGTACGCATCAGAGATATCATCATTTAGACCGAAAGAATATGTGGCGCAACCAGAATGAAAGAGAAAAGTCCGCCTCAGTGGTGATTATCAAACTAGCCGAAAAAGTAGACATAACATAGGTAAGCAGCAAACTGGCAAGCAGCAGCCACAAATTACTCTTCTTATTCAACTAAATCATGAATGTTACTAAAGAAAAGTACCACGATGAACATTTGTACATTTGTAAGTATTTACATTTGTAATAATGAAAATAACATTATTATGATGATTATTATATCAATAATTAGCAATCTATGGTAAAGCTGCTTGCAAGTGGCCAACTATCTCACCTTTTTGACAAGCAAGTTATTATTACAACAGGAAATATCACCAATATTGTCAAGTTTCTTTGCGAAAGAAGTAACCGACACATCTGAGGCAGGAAAGTTTGAACGTTCCGCATCAGTAAAACTTTTCATATTATTGTACCATCGATTAAAGTGTGGCCACTTTGCAATATCATCATTAGAATAACTTGTACACAAATTGAAAAGCTGATTGTCTTTCGAGGAAGGGATCCAGCCGCATACATAGCTGATATCCACAAATTCATTGTTCAACGTTTCTAAATCAGGCAATATATTTGAAGAAGATCCCTAAGGAATGAAATGTTACAAGTATTTACCATCCCATAAATACTTCATCAATTTGAATCTAAACATCTTTTATCAAGTTTGCATATTATTATTTAATAAACCTAACAATGACGATGATCGTACACTACTATGTTATAAATCAAAATAAAATTATGGCAATTTGGTGAAAAGTATGTTAATTTGACGTGGTATCATCGCAGCGTGGCATTTCGTTTTACATTTCAAATAGATTTATCAAGTTCAACTTATAATTATGCACCATATGTACCGCGCAGATAAAAGTAATTATTAATGTATCCTTGACATACCTGAGTTTTATTTAGTTTAGCAGCTTTTAATTTTCGTACAAGATCACCTTGTTCTTTGACTTGTTGCAACAAATGTTCTCTTGCTTTATCGGCCATCACGAACCATGTGGTCTTTAGTAGCGGTCCTCTTTAGTGTAATTTTCGAACAGCAGCGACGATAGGCAGTTTTGGTTAGGCAAAATTTTTTCCACTACACGTTACAATTAATTGCGCATGCGTGACACATATGATTTCGTTATCATTTAACACATCATACACCTTTATTATTTAATAAATATTACTTTTTACTTATTTTCTCTTTCAACAAATTGATAATTCAATATCCTTAATCGTAGATTTTCTTTCAATAATATATCTAATATTAATATGAAAAATCTGACAAGGTGCTGCAACAAAAGATATTTGACAAGTATGTATGTACACCACGTTACTACATGTATCGCTATGTGTATCGCTATGTATCTACTCTAGTGGCATTATAAATGCTTTACCATTCACTTACTTTCGTCAATTACTTATTATTTGAAACAATTACTTTCTATTCTTACCGTTATGTTCCGTGATATCAGAGTTCGAACTGAAGGTTCGAGAGCAGATAAACTCCGAGGTAAGTCAAGATAGATGTTTAAGCGCGTTTTTTAATGTTATCGCTGATGTTGAAATAGCTAATGTTTTTGCGTGTTTTTATCTTTCTTATTTCTCTTATTGCACGTATGTTTTTCAATGAGGATATCAAGTCTAATTATTCTTGACGAGTTTTTTAAAAGAGATCAATTTCATTTGCAGAAAATAAATATGATGAATCGTGTGCTACTATTGATTTCTAACGATTGTCAAAGATCGAAAATTCAATGTGTTATTTTGAATACTTGCCACTGAATATTGCTTACCACTTACGAATAACATTGTAAAAGTCTAATAATTATGTGGTCAAAATTATTTGCGGTTAACAAAGAAACATCTTAATGTATTTTGTTCTTCTTGCCAATAGTCATGAAAAGTATTGATACCATTGTGTCATTCGACAAAAACAGGTCATAGAAGAGAGGGAAAGAAATTATTCCCCGTCGAGCGAGCATTATTTCCCCTTGATAAAACCTGACATGTACAGTCAGATATAAAAGTTAAACAATAAGATTATCCCAAATTAGATGAAAAGTTTTGAAGTATCGGATGACTAAACATAAATCACAGCAAAACATAGTTTTAAGGTTCATTAAATCTTCACGTGAAAGTAGAACAATCAGATCAACAGTTTTAATCCTTTCTCTTTTTGCCACAAAATAAGGTAAACCAAGTGCTATAATATTACAATTTTAAAATGAACAATTAAATGTTTGTTAAATGTTATATTAAGGTTTGCTATTGTTAAAACATACACGGATAAAATAGTAGATTTAGTGAGTTTGTCAACAAATTGTGCTTACCTTCAATCTAACAAATCTAACAAATAAATAATGTTAGACAATAATAGACAATATTAATTTTGAGTATTAATTATTTAGATTTCATTTAAATGCGATTCCAAAATGTTAGATTTCAAGTTGTTGAATGCAACACGAGTATCCTTCGCATTGATTCGCAGAAAGTAACCAATGAATAAAGCAGAATATAGTTGGAACGCCATCTTTGTCATATTACATTTTCCTGATTGGTAAGCTTCAGATTTTGATATAGCCTATTGGAACAAATTTTTCAACAAATTTCATTGTATAATATATAAACACACACGATGATAACGATATAGATTATTAACTATGATTTGCATATAATTAAATCGATTGTATAGCAATCGGTAGTATCATGGACGCGATAAATGTGATCGAGGCGACAAATGAAAAAATGGAGGATATATTTTCTATAGTCACGCGCGTCAAGTAACTAATTTAACTTGCGCGTTTAATCAATATAACGTATTACATAAGAACAATTATTCATTTTATTGATTTCAAATCGATTTGATATCTCAAATAAATTAATTTTACAACTTTTAAATAATGCAAATTATTTAATACAGTAAGTAATGAAAAGAATTTTTATAAATGCTACTAAATGAAAATAATTGTCGAATATAGAAATACAAATAAAATTGAAATATATACCTTAGTTATCAGTGTTCATAAGATAGTTAAATTTAATTATAGTATCGATTTTTGTACAAACAATAAATATTTAGGTACAAGTTACTTATGCATATTAGTATTTGAAGAGATTTTGTTGTTCGCGTGTCGTGTAAAGTATAGAAAAAAAAAACGAAAAAAAAAAACGAAAAAAAATCCACGTAACAGATACGAACCACTTGACGTAGTTAAGTTAAAATCCGAGAGTAACATATAATTACTCGTGTATACGTTTCTATAGGTTCTCACGTTTTCAGTAAGAAAGATATGTTACGTCAGATAGATAGTAATAAAGGTTAGGCGCCGTCACAGGAGAACGTGGCGGCTTTATCACGCCGAACAATAGAGAATCCATACTGTTGGTTTATAAAAAGAAAATATTTTGATTCGAAGGCACGTTTAAATTGATTCCTTATCATTGTTGGTAATATCGAACTAAATAATTGTGTGTAAATATCAAATTTCAATCTCAGACTAGACAGTTTCTGTCGGCCCGAAGGATATATCAAAATGGTGGCTGTACAAGACGAGTAGTGATGTGTATGCAGATATTGGAGCGCATTGTAATTTCAGGAAAAACGCGTCTAAGCACGCTACGTATTAGAAAATGGGTGATTCTAAGGCTCAACATGGAACACAGGAGATGAAAGGATGGCTTTTTAAATGGACCAACTACTTGAAAGGTTATCAAAGAAGATGGTTTGTCCTGTCAAACGGCCTTCTGTCATATTACAGGTAGTCCGTAGTAAAGTCACTGTTTCCCTTACTAATCTGTTCTTCCTAGCTCGTATTCGATTAAATAACGCGAAATTACTACAACTACTCATGCTATGTTGTATGATCAAAGTTTTTCCGTAGGATAGAAAGTAACTTTGACAAAAAGCAGAGCTTTTCCTTCTACAGGGTTAGGTTATGACCCCATTGATCATATTGATGATGATTTCTAAATAAACCTTCTTTGTATATATTATAATTCATTATCATTTAATATTAGTCTATACTGTTGCGATGAGCACATATAAGGAGGAAAGTTTTGATGACATTTGTCTAAGCCTTCTTTTCAATATGTAATCGTAATAAGAAACATACTTATGAGAAGGATCGGAAAACACAGTTTTACACTAAAAATGTGCAATATTGTGCAGTATTGATTATAAGAGATTTATGAAAACTTTCCTTTTCTAATTAGCCATTATTCAAATTATTTTGCAGTAGATACATTTCTTCAATTTAAAGCATTGATTTATACAAACTTTAGCTTATTTAATTAATTTCATTAAACTTGTGCTTTGCATCCACAGACATTCTAAGACTTGTAAGTTAATTTGTTAAATTTCAGTTAGACAATAATTACCAAATTTGTTGACATATTGTTCTTTTTTCTTTTTTCTTTCTTCTTTCTTCTTTCTTCTTTCTTCTTTCTTCTTTCTTTTGATTATGTAGCATTATTGGAACAGCTCTGCATTTTATATATTATGATAGATGAACATGCCTGTCATTTTGTTTATTTTCTTTTTGTTATAATATGAATAGCATAAATGATTAAAGCAACTGTTTTAAAATTGCATAAAAGTGATTAAAAAATGCATGACAGTAAGAAACCTATGCAGATATAACTGTACATTTGACATGATGGTTTATCCAAGTAATTTGAAAACTAAATTGCAGTATTTATATCCCAATTTTCTTCTTCTTCACAAATAATCTATCTAAAGCATGCACATATGGGAATACATACTAAATACTAAAATTCTTCAATATTTATTATAGATAGAATAATGTCAAATTATAATGTGAAATTCTTCAATTTGTATGACAAATCTAAAGAAAAATATTAACAAGTCCTGATAAAAGGAGCAAAATGTAAATATAACATGCCCATACAACAAAAAGTTATATATGCTGACCAATCTAAACGTCCTCGTGCTTAGATCATGAGAAATGTTTTGCCTGCTTATATTTGGATACGCGCATCAGATGAATTTTTATTGTATATTGGCCTTTTCCTTTTTTTTTTTCTTCTTCTTCTTCTTCTTCTTATTTTGGTTGATTTTGGTTGATTTTGGTTGATTTTACAAGATGGTACATTATTAAATTATTCAATGCTTTTTTACAGTCCTCACGCGAGATTGTTAATGTAGATTTGTTTCATGAAAATATTTAGTATAGAAAAGAAAGTTGTCCTATATTATGATATTTTGTAATTAGAAAATATCGTCGTCTAATGCATTCTTGATATGCATATATTTGTAAAATAAGAATGTGATAATAACATACAACGTCTATCGTCTCTATTGATGTTTTTCATAAAGTTGGCGATCTCGTGTTTCTCAATAAACTTTGCACTGCATTTTTAGGACTTTCAATATTTTCCCGCTTGGCACAGTTATGTGATTTGAGTTTGCAATATCTTTTCAAATAATAATGCAATATTCTGTCTTCACTTCGTTTGAAAACACTTCAAATTGGGAAGCCTTTTTTTCACACAGATCATGTTGTTCGCGCAATGATCACTAGTAGTAATAATTATTTTATCGCGCGTTTATATTTCTAAAGTTAAACTTGTGTCGCGCTTAGGATCCTTCGTGTTTCTTAATATGAACAATTTTGAGTGGAAAGAAATAATAAAAAAAAAAAACAAAACAAGTAAAACAAGTAAAACAAGTAAAGCAAGTAAAGCAAGTAAAGCAAGTAAAGCAAGTAAATTTCGCTTGTAACAATTTGACACAATATGAACGGGGTCTATTTGTTTTATGGATTGTTTAGGGCTGAACCAACAGGGGGGCCAAAGATATCAACGCGACGCAAGCGGAGAGCTGGCAGAGCCTCCGAGTAAGTAAATTATCGAAACGTCGAAATATCCTGACTTTTCATTCAAACGAATTGTAATTAAGGAGACAAAAGAAATGTTAGTTTCATTTCATTCTAAAAGTACCTCGCATTCCATTTTGCTACATGTTAATGCGGTCGCCACACAGCATTCCTAATAATTTATCCTGCTTTTTGTTTTTTTTTTCTTCACTTGTAATTGATGTTTTATAACCCCGATCAAATGTTATATACATGTAATATCACACCAGTACACAAATATCGTAATACTCATATACCTATGTACGCAATTGACATATATACATTCATTTATTTATTTATTCACTTTATCCACCACTTTATTCACATTAAATACGTATATGTATACGCACATATATTTTGTCTGAACATTTTTAAGCGTTCGTCACCTGAAGACCTACACATTTATGCGTGTCCTTGGTGGCGTATGCGTGTATGTACGTACGTGCATAATTGTGTGCGTGATTTTAAACAAATGCTTTTCTTCATCATTATTTCAATATAGAAATTCAATTTTAATATTATTTGCTGTATCTCTTATAATTGAATTTCTAGTAACCATTGATTGTGCGTCGAATTCGAGAAGAGGTGGTGGCAGCGAGAGTTGCTGATTAAATTGTTTTAAATTTAGAAGATTTATTTTTGAGATTGAACGATCTACATTAAGTTATTGGATAGCCCACTGGTCAGTGTCTGCCTGCCCCCTCCCCCTCCCCCCCTTTGATACTTATACTTTTACTTTAATATCATTTGGACAATATTCAATCTCCTTTATATCTGGGCATTATTATTTTTCAACATGAAAATAAAATAATATAGTTACCATCTATTACCAGATCTGCTTCCATTAACTATTGTGGACTATAATTTGCTACGGAAATATATTTTTGACGCGTCAGCATGATCTGTTCCTTTTTCATAGAAAATCGTATAAGTTTTGCGTCATGTATTAACTCGATTGATTTTTTTCAACTGCATGAAATAATGATTTAACTGTTATATTTTCTTTTTCCATAATATATACCATGATCTTTGTTTCGCCGTTGCTGCTTATATTATTTTTAATGTAAAATATCAAGTGTTTTTTGCGTAGGTCTAGGCAAAATAGATAATGGTATTGTTACGAAGAATTTGGTTGTGGGTTTGCTTTTTTCTAAAGTATCTATTAAAAATGCTAATTCATATATATATATATATATGTATATATATACTCGTCTCCTATTTTGAACGTGTCATAATGTCACAGATTAATGCAGACAAATTGACATTAATTTTGATGAGACGAGGTTGAGTTTTGGCTTGGATAAACCTTGAATATATCGCTGAACGAATTGCAAACTCACGTCTGTCTTTTTCTGTGTCATTCGATTTTCTAACAATAAAAGGATCTGTTCAAGGGACTGTCGCATTTAAATTCTTTGTTTAGAAATCCAACGGAGATGTCTCATACATGCAGAGGCACGATATCCATGCACGGGGCCTTAATACACACTGTAGATGCTTGCACTTTTGTTGTAAGCAATGGTGGTACCCAAACTTTTCATATAAAGGCAGCTACAGAAGTAGAACGTCAACAATGGGTCACGGCTCTTGAGTTGGCTAAGGCCAAGGCTATTCAAGCCGTAGAATCTGGTTTGTATGATTTCATTGCAAAATTCATCCTACGTTCTATTTCATTTGCCAATAAATACGTCATTTTAGTAAAAAAAAAAAAAAAAGAAAAAAAACGTTCTTTGTACATCCAAGTCCATACTCTTGTCATTTTTCTATGTCCAAATCAAAATCTATTTTTAGATGAAGAAGAAGAAGAGTATCAAGATAATGACAATCAAAAAGTAGAACAGGGTACTGCTGTCAAAGATCTGAGTCAACGTTTAGATGACTTGCAGGCTTGTTACGATTTAATCACCAAGAGAGGATTTACTCTTCAACGAGCATTGAATGAATTGGAAACTCTAGAACCACCATATCCTGATCTAACAACCAAAATAAAAACTCTCAACGAGAAAGCTACTCTCTTCCGTATTGCTGCCACTGCTATGATCAGTGTAAGTTCGGGTTTTATCAAATTTGATTAATTATTAAGAATCATGAAATAATATTAATCGAAGAAACAACTACATAGGTGTACAGACATAGAATAAATATGCAAAAATATGATATTTCCATAAAAAAGAAAAAAAAAAAAGAAGAAAAAAATGATGTTGTGTGCGTGATAAATTACTTTAGGTTTCATACCATAGGCTTCTTGTATTTGTAGAAAGTAGGGTGAATATTATGATTTCAGAAAAGCAATGACTATTTCCAATTAGCCCAGCAACAGGAACCAAAATGGAAGAGAATGTTACAACATGAACGCGATCAGAAGGTGCGCATAGAGAAAATGGTTGAACAACTAGCTAGGCAGCATTCGCACTTGGAAGAAGCTGCGCAACATGCGCTTCCCTCGGTGACACCAGCGGGAGGACACAGACCTTCCCGTAATTTCATTTAGTTTTCTTTTTTTAATGTGATTAGTAGTGTTTTTGCTTTTTCTTTTTATAACCACATTAAATTTGATCATTTTCGATTATGCTTACATTGCAATGTATCTAAATCTGACTATACAAGCTTACTTTTTATTTTTGCATACATGTAAGTATATAACTTGAACATTTTTATTCATTCACAAAGAAATTATAAGTGTCAAACAAAAGAACGTACGGGAGAACAAGTTATCAAGATTTTCAATACATCAGATCGTGATGTTATTATTTCATCATGTAATAATTATGCAATAATAGTAATGTTATTATTGTGAACGTAAAATAACAAAAGTCTAATCTTTGTAGAAACATTTTTTAAGTATTATTTTCAAGTAAATTATTAGGATGTTTTTGTTAAGTTGTTAATGTTATAAAATCACGTGCGCTTGTTTTCAAAATTCTTACCCTTTTCTTCATTAAAATGAGAGGTAATTTGAAATAAGATGGAATATGGCTGTGTACATATTTAAATGATGTCTAATATGTGTATTTGTTTTTTTCATGTCCTTTTGATCTATTAGAAGATTTGTGATTGATATTGTAGAACATTTTCTTCAATATTATACATGCATCATTTTTTTTTTTTTTTTTTTTGTTCCATTGGTGAAGGCTAATTTTTGTCGTTCATCGTTTATGTTTTATGTTTCTCTATGCATATTTTCAAATATGCGCGCTTTTTTCTACGCAATATAGATGGCAGTTCAGTACTTGTGCTTCGTTGCGTTGACGTTTTTCTCACACGGCGCATGATCTTTGCACGTAAAGCTTTTCATATGTATATACATATATATATATATACATGATTGATTACAATCTCTGAATGATCATGTGGTGTATCTGTGTAAGTGTGTGAATATATTACAAAGGGTTTAAATATGCTTTTATTTCTCTTAAAATTGGTGCTTAATTAAGCACAGATGGCCTTGTAAATTGATACTTTGACGATTTCCATTAATAGAATTTTCGTTGAATCTATCGTTAAATTACCAAAGTGAAAAGTATTAAATCAGTAGTGTAACGGTTTGAAATACACGATTAATGAAATCATAGATGATGTCAAAGCAATAATCGAACGACCCAGAGTGAATGTGATATAATATATATATATATATATTATGTATATGTGTGTGTGCATTTATATATAGATGGAAAACGATTATTCATAGAAATGCAGCTTCGATGAAAATTTCAAAGATCCAAATTCGTGGTTTTACGAGCCTATCTTGTAACTTATCATAACCTTCTCGCGATATCTACATATATATATAATGTATCGTTTTAAGTACATTAGTATATAGTGATATAATAATATGCAATTATTCATGTCGATCGAGAGAGTAAAAGTGTTCGAAAAGTATTATAATATTATGAAAGTATGTATTTAACTAGTAATAAGATTTGTTTGATTGTAAAAGAAATTAAATTAATTTGAAAGGTCAGAATTTCCTAGTTAAACTAGGAATAATAATCTTTTCGATCATATTTTTGTTGATCTTAATATTAAGAAAATATTCATTGAATTAATGATACATTAGATTTTCCTTATTGTGTTTAAAGATTCAGCGATAACTACATCTCCATCAGAAGACGAAGAAGATAATGCTGAGTTTTATGATGCTCAAGAGTCGGACACATTTACATTGACTATTCCAGGAGTAGCCTCAACCAATTCAATATCTCACCAGAGAGATCGAACTGATTCTCAAGGAAGTGATGATGGCTCTAGCTCTGAAGGGGATCCAACACCTTTGCCAGTTTCAGATTCTGCTAGAGCAGAGTCATTTCTTATTGTGACCGATTCTACGGCAATACAACCTTCTTCTCCTGTTACAAATACAGACGAGCTGGACAATGTAATTAATGCACACTATTGAAATATTTCAATGAATCAATTCTTTCAAATATATAATCATTGATGATATTAATATGACGGCTATATTATTATAGACGGCTTGGCAAAAGCAACAATGGCGGCAGCAGTGGCACCGGGTTAGCAACCACACCTAGTAGCAGAAACAGAAGAACTAGAGTACCTGATAAACCTAATTATCCTTTAAATCTATGGAGTATTATGAAGAATTGTATTGGCAAAGATTTGTCAAAGATTCCTATGCCTGTTAATTTCTCAGAACCACTTAGTATGCTTCAGAGGCTTACAGAAGATTATGAATATGCAGAAATTCTTGATAGAGCAGCAGAATGTACTGACAGCTACGAACAAATGGCCTATGTAGCTGCATTTACTATTTCGAGTTATTCTACAACTGCTACTAGAACAGGCAAACCTTTTAATCCATTATTAGGTGAAACGTATGAGTGCGATCGCACAGATGATCTTGGTTGGCGAGCGATTTCCGAGCAAGTTTCACATCATCCTCCGATGCTAGCTCAACATTGCGAAGGTAGGAAATGGCGTTGCTGGCAAGAATTCACTATGGCTTCTAAGTTTCGCGGAAAATATCTTCAGGTAAGCTTAAAACTTAAAACCTAAAACCTAATTACACTTTATTACCACCTTCTTCTACTTATACTTATATCTATATATATATATATATATATTATTGTACAGGTAATTCCTTTAGGCACTGCTCATTTAGAATTTAATACGGAAAAACAACATTATACATGGCGTAAAGTAACGACCACTGTACACAATATAATAGTTGGAAAGTTATGGGTTGATCAAAGCGGTGATATGGATATTGTCAATCACAAAGAGGGTGTCAAATGTCATCTAAAGTATATACCATACTCGTATTTTTCAAGAGATAGTCAACGTAAAGTAAAAGGCGTTGTCATGAATTCGAGTAAAGAGGTCAAATGGGTTGTTCAAGGTACATGGGATTCAAAGATAGAAATAGCTCCTGTTATTAGTACATCGGGAGCTCCAGATAATCCTGTATATAAAACAGGACCATATATATTAGCTTGGAAACGACGTATGCCTCCGTAAGTAATGATTTCAATTATTAAAATATCAATGTGATATTTTTGTTCATTGAATATTTATTTGTGTCATTTTGTTATAATAGCGATGATTGCGAAAGGTATTATTCATTTACGGAATTGGCCTGTCAGTTGAATGAACCAGAAGATGGCATTGCACCTACAGATTCACGACTAAGACCTGATCAGAGATTAATGGAAGATGGACAATGGGATGAAGCTAACGTTGAGAAACTTCGACTCGAAGAGAAACAGAGGGCTGCACGACGTAATCGAGAACACGAAGCTGAAAAAGCTGCTTCCCAAGGTATACAACAGAAGAGGAGATAAAGCACCAATTGTTTTGAACAATCTAATGATTAATTAATATTATTTCATTTGATTTATTTCTCTTAGGTTTACCATATGAAACTTGGGAACCTTTATGGTTTAAGAAACAACAGGATCCTTACACAGATAGTCTTTGCTATATGTATAGCGGCGAATACTGGGAGTGTAAGAACAAAGGCGATTGGTCAAGATGTCCAAACATATTTTAGTTTATAATATATCACTTTACACAATTTGACCGCCCATTTACAGTAAAGAAAAGTTTGGATCTTTTAACGCAAAGTTAAATAGCGATAGCGATATCACGGACGCGAAGAATATTATAATATTCATAAATATGTCGAACGTGTGATATTGTGGGGTTGTTATTGGGTGTGGTATAGTTTTTTTTTTTTTATTTTATTTTTTTTTTTTTTTTTTTTTTTTTACTTCTTCCAATGAAGTGAACAAAAGTTGACGCTTGCAAATATGACACGTAGTATATTGTATCTTTTGTACTTTTGTGTCATGACCGTGCTGACTGCTACCTGCCTTTCCTATTTTCTTCCTTCCTATTGCTATGTCCTTCCTATGGTTTCGCTAATTCGGTCGGTCATACGATCGGTCGGTCACACATCAAATTCTACAAAACAATTGTCGTCCATATTTAGTGATTTTGTAAAAACCGAGTTCTTCGAATCTCATTGCTTCAAGTTTTTCTATGAGCAGGCATTTTTCAATCCTTCAAAATGTCACCAGTAAGAAACATCCTAATGATTTGTAAAATACGTAATACGTAATATAACAGTTTATTGTACAGTTAGAATAGCAATTTTTCAATAGTACAATTACTAACGACCATTCGTATGAACTATTTGGATTTATGTCATTCAGTATTACTATGCGTCAGTGAAAAATTCACAAATATCATGTCGTTTTCCTCTTTTTAATGAACTTTATTATATTCAGGCTTTAATTGAAATTCTGTCATATCATAGAAATGTCATGTTTTCATATATTTTAATATTACATATTATACATCGCGGAAAGTACTTATGCAAACTGTGAAACGTATGTGTTACTGTGCTTCGCGCGATGTGATTTTTGCAAATGAATAAAAGAAAGGATATTCAAATTGTGATGAAAGCGTTGCTTGCATATATTTTCAATGAGATGGATGGTGTCCTTCTTTGGCTCTATTAAAACACCTACTTAACAAAAAAAAAAACAAAAAAAAAAATACGAAAGAAAGAAAAAGAATCAAAATGAGAGAGATGCTGCTTTTACATCTTTGCGTTCGTCCGACTGCCACGTTTGAAATCATATTTACGCGAATGCTCGAACACCCTCTTGATTATTCGACAATGCGCGCGTGTGATTTGAAGAAACGTTCCTGAATGTGCCATTAGAATCTGTGTGTAGTCATGAGAAGAGAGAGAGAGAGAGAGAGAGAGAGTGCTAGAATAGGCTTCACTTGGGAAATACGTGGGACAGATTCGATGGGTAAGCAAGCGAGACTTTGACGCTTCCAAATGAACGGTGCCCCGCACGCCTAATGAACATTATAAAATATTGAGACAGGCGTGTCGTGTTGACTGAGCCGATACAAGCCCATTATGTCGAGGCGGCAACTATTACAGGATTAATAAACTGGAATCGAACTTGGGAAAGGAGGGAAGGTCTTAAGAGATTACAAGTTCCAAATAATTTGCAGAAAATAAGATATTCAACTATTAACACAACAACAACAACAACATTCATCACTACTACGGATTCTTTCCAAACTATAACATAATAATATAATATAATATAATATAATATAATATAATATATATATATAAATAAATACATAAATAAATATGTAAAATACTAAGTAAATATATATGTATATATTTCATACATATATATTTATATATTATATATATATATATATATAAAGAAAATTACCGCACGCACGCACACATCCATACACAAGCAGCAGGCATACGCGAGCGATTTATTCTCGCGTAAATTGTGCATATGTATGTATGTATGTATGTATGTCCGTATGTACATATAATAACAGTTAATAAAACTTATTATATATTCCTCTATAAAAAAGAGCATATCGGCTATTACGTTTTTAGTGTGTGATTATTAACACTGGACGGTGTAGTAGCCCGCTTACAGCTAATATTTAAAATCATTGTTATTTTCATTCTGGCTGTATCATACTTTTAATAATTTCAATAATATTCTGAGAAAAATGATATGTCTGTATACAGATAAATATATAAATTAGTTATTAAATGATTCATTGAAAATGAGAAATAAGTGACAAAAAGTAAGACGATAAAAATCGAATAGGACAAATGTTTGGATTATAGTGCTTGTACATTAGCCAATCGTGTGAAACGACAAATACAAAATGCTTCGCTATAAAACGATTATTTAACGATGTTGCATTATACCTCGCATTTCCTATTTATCATTTTCCTCAATTATAATATTGCTCCTTAATTCGAAATATTTCAAGATCATGACTTTTTCATGACTTTCTTTCTAAATTCGATTGATAAATTATTCCGGTTGAACCGCGGATATTAACGATTATAATATTATACATTTATAATGATGCATATTATAATGTACATACAGGCTGTCCCAAATTATTTTTATATTAATTAAATAATTTTACATAAGTTTATTAAATCGAAATGATAATAATATAAATATCTCAATTTTGTCTTCAACACAATTTGACGCTGGTTATTTTTATAAAAAAGATATTCCAAGAATAATCTCCTTGCATATGAATACGAGCAGCAGACGACATCTTACCAATAATCATCTCACTTCCATGTTTCGTGTTTAGCTGTTGCTCATATTTGCTGAAAATTTAGCTAAATTGTTTCTCTTTCATTGAATAAATGAATAAAAACAAAATTAAATCAGATGTATGTTTATATAAATTGCATTGCAAATTAGCAATTGCAAATTATGCTGAAATCATCAGTCAAATATTTCCGAGTTATTCTGGAACATCCTGTATATGCGTACATAGCGCAACACACACATACACACATTTGACTTTAACGTACGTCAATGAATTTAAGGAAGAATATTACTGACACGAATGCCATCTACTTTCCATTCATTTCGTCGTTCGAATTCCGCTAAATTCGACTATTTCACAGGCCAGAAAAATAATTGAAAAGAAAAACAATGCATGGAGATATATTTGGAGGTATATTGCGTCGTAAATCTAATGCATCCTTTGCTATATTAAATGCACATGATATTGAAATGAAATACAAAATATGGCATCGAAATACACGAGTGCCATCTTTCGAGCAATGACGCATATTCTATTCTACTTCCCATAAAATAAATTTCTAATGATCATGAAGAAATTAGAAAAGGAAGAATCAGAAAAGAAAATAAATAAGAGAAAAATGTCTGTATTGAAAAGTCAGGATTGTAATTAAGAGAAAGATGTTTGCAAGAAAGGAATAGAGAAAGGATGTGGAGAAAATTGTGCTTTTTTGCTTTTTGGATCTTTGAGGAGGGCGCTGTAGTAGTAATGACGTCACGCGTAATGATACACGAAGTTGGACATGCGCCATGCGACAGGGTTTGCGCAGAGCGTCTAGCGGAGTCTGCGCGAATTGGGAACTGCTTTCGATTGTTGGCGGGCGCCGCCATCTTGGTCAGTGAGCTTGCGAGTGGCTGTGCGAGGAGTTGTACGTATTTCGGTGAAACAAGCAATTCGTAAGATTTCCCTGAAAGCCCTTGTCTACTCGTCAAATCCACGCGCATCCAAGATGTCGGAACGGGAGGACAATGTTTACAAGGCGAAACTGGCTGAACAAGCTGAACGCTATGACGGTGAGTGGATATTTTTTCGAGTAAGGGAGCCGGCCTGGGCCAAAATGGAAATCGACTAAATTGTTAGAAGAGTGGGGCTGCTTGACTTTCCTACACCAAACTCGCCCATTCAATTCTTTAATTCTCTTTTTTATTCTCTCTTATTCGGAATTTCCTTTTTTTTTTCTCCCCCCAAGTTTCGTTAACGTAGCTGGAATGGGATTTTTGAAGATACGTATAATGGCATCGAACCTCCTACCAGCAAGATCTGTCAAAAGTGTTGGAAGAAATGTCAAGTGCGAGTCTAGTTTAGTTTGCTTTGTGCCCAAGAACCGGCGAGCTTAGACATTTTTTTCCTTTGAATAACTCTTTGTGTCATTTCTCATTCTTAACGATCGAACGAGCGAAGAAGCAGCTCGTACAGGAATATCGACGGGATCTTCCTTTCTCTCTCTCTACTTCTTTCTTCTCTTTCTCTTTCTCTTTCTACCTCGGCTTCGTCCTCCCTCCCTCCCTTTTTGCCTTCCTCTCTTTCTATCTCTCTCTCACATACATAACTCGCTTATGCGTTGCTCGCTCGCTCGCTCGCTCGCTCGCTCGGTTGGTCGCTCGGTTGGTCGCTCGGTTGGTCGCTCGCTACGACGTCGTCAGCGCTGGAGCAACGATGGCGAGGTAGCGTTGCTAGGCGTACGTATAACTGGTGCTCGGACCCTTTCATCCAAATAACCAGACAGACAAATCGGTCGTCGGTCCTTCAGAGCGTTGAGAGCGTTAAGAGCGTTGAGAGCATTGAAAGGGTGACGCATAGGATCGAGAGATGCCGGCTTCTTTACTACGACGTCGGGGACACAACACACGTAGTAACGCGTGTGCCGCTCGTGGCATTTGGCCTTGAAGAGCACAGAGAAATCGCACAACCAATCGACGGGACCGGCTCGACCTTCGGCCTTCTCCTCTGTGCTCTCTCTTTTCTACCTACCTTTCTACCTACCTATCCACAAATTCCTCTCTGCTTTCCTTTCGGACGACCCTTTTGCCTTTTTCCTCGCATAACTGCCTTCGGTTTCCTAAAATCTTTTCTATAGGCGTTAGGTATCTTTTTCAAATAAAATAGGAGAAATAGCTTCGTTTCTCATGACTGACTGACTGCTCGCTCGCTCGCTCGCTCGCGATACTTTTATTTCCATTCAGGACGTATATGCGTTTGTCTGCATTCATTGTGAAAATGTAATACACACGCACACACATATCCACGCATAGTCCAGTTCATGGATGAGTTATATACATATATATATATATATATATCTATATACGTGTCATTCGCACGAACGTTGGTCTCTTGAAGCTTAGTAGAAAGTTTAAAGAAAGTTCTGCCAAGTACGTTAGATGCCCATACTTTGTTCGTTTGTATGTGTGTAAAGAAGGAACGTCGTAGGAATGACAAGCGCCGAGTCAAACGCCTTCTGCTTAGTCAACATCGATCGTGCGTGCAATGGTATATGATGGGGTGGGGGCCCAATATTTGTCGCGTCGACACAAGTCAAATAGACCAAAAATCCAAGAATTCGTGCATTGAAGATGAAAGGAAATGGAAGGGTTGCGGGAGCGTTTATGGAGCGGTTATGGAGCGGGTGTGGGAGCGGAGGGCGGGCGGGCGGGCGGGGTGTGTGGGGTGGGGGCGGGGGCTCGTCAGGAGCGTTAGCGGCGACCACGGCCGAAGGAAAGTATTGATCTGCTGCTGCGCCCGCTACCTTACGTTTCCGTATATCTCGGCCGGTATACTTTGTTCCTCGTAATTCCGTCGCTAATGAGAGTCCGATGATGATGATGATGATGATGATGATATACCTTTTATACAGAGACAATTTTCTTATTAAAGATGCGACAAAATGATACAACATCTATTATCTATATCTAGCGCGTTTCTATTCCTATTTGTTTTTACTAAAGATTCAATGATATTGTATAGAAAAGATAATTGAATGCGTGAAATTGTTTTCGAAACATCATTAATAAAGTTGGCATACGAATTTGATTGATTTATGCGAATTCGTGGAGGGCGCGTCCTATGGTAGGACGTGTGGTAGGACGGCGCCACCATAGGTACTGTTGCTTTTTCTACTAGCGAGCTACTATCGATCCTTCGAGAGAGAGAGAGAGAGAGAGAGAGAGAGAGAGCTGCCTGCGCCGAATTTCGACTGTGGTGCTCCTCACATATATGTATGTGTGTACTCTACTTGGGTAGGGAAAAAGATTCAAACATTCACGGTGCAAACGATATGATTTTCTCTCTCTTTCTCTCTCTTTCTCTCTCTCTCTCTCTCTCCTTTGGCAGAAGACTTTAGTCGTAATGCGCATGCGCAAACAATTATCTCGATAAAAGAAAGCGGAGATGGTTGACTCTTGTGCTAAAATATACCCTATTTAAAGGCTAAAGCACCGACAAATTTATTCATTTATACGTCTATATATATATATATATATATATATTATTCCAAATTCAACATCATTTTTATATTATTTTATATACATATATTTATTATATATATTACATCCTACTTTGATATAATTCAGTGTCAAATTTAGCCGCCTGCGCATAATATCTTGCGCACAAGGAACAAAGCAACTTTCTGTCTCACTTTATCGCCGACGAACCTTCCACTTAGGGCAATACTTTAGGCAATAAAAATACATATATATATGTAGGCGTTTTGGGAGTGTTAGTTTAAGGAAAAAACAGGCTTATCTGTATACTCGTATATAGGAATTGACAAGTAGGCAAGTAATTAAACTCTAAACGTATAAGTACGTTCAGAGTCGATAGAACAACACGGCTAAAGAAAATCTCTTTTCAAATAGTGGAAAGCAACAAAAAACACATTGTTATAAATGATTACACACTTATAAAAAAAAAGTCATATTCGTTATCCATTGAAACAACGACTTCCAACAAGTGAGTCACTTTGTCTACTAGTACTAGATTTTGTTGTATTATCAATCAAAGGGACGTTAAAAAAAGAAAGTAGCACAGGCAGGTGTGTTAGAGATAATGTTTATCTACAAAAATACGTTTGCATTCAATTGATAAACATAATCGTTTATTACAATATTTTCTTTATTATTTGCATTTTTTAATTTATCTTTTATTAATAAATGGACAAATCATCAAAATGAAGAATATATATTGTATGTTGACAATTAATAATCAGCCGTTTAACGTAGATTTTCATTTATCTTTTATCGTCAACGACGACAACAATTCAAGCTATAACACGCATAATTAATAAATAAAATCTGAAATGAATAGAAAACAGTGAAAAAAAGAGTACTCAATTTGTCGAGCGAACGTTGAATAATTGTTCCAAAAATCAATGGAAATGTTAAAAGAAATAGTAGACACCCTTTGAAGAATTGAAGAATTCGCCAACGTGTTTATGTTATTATGACGTCCGACCTGCAACTACCTCCAATAGTTTTACAATTCGGAGAAAAAAGTAAATAAAAATAGTGATAGAAGTAGGGATAGAAGTAGGGATAGAAGTAGAGATAGAAGTAGGAACAATTTTGTCGTTTAATTATTCATATTTTTGATTTAATTTTCAGTCTCTGCAGCGATTCGCATATTTTCGTCGTAAGACTTTGTTCTTAAATGTTTGATTAATTAAATATGTTAATTATATACATATATATATATATATATATATAGATCTTAGATAGTAGAATAAAATATCGTGGAAGTATATCGTTCGCGCATGACCAGTGATATATCTAAATAGCGAGAGCACCTTTACGAAGTTCAAGGGTCACCGGGTTAATATATATATATGTCAGCGTACCTTTCTTACGCGATAACGGTCGAAAAGTTAAATAAAGTATACGAATAAAAGTGATATTGCTTCCGATCAATGTGTTGGGAAACAGGTACGAAGGGACGAAGGGACGAAGGGACGAAGGGACGAAAAAGGAAATGTAAATCAATGTACAAATTTTTGACTGGGGTTTTGCTTGTTGTTTCTTTTGCAGAAATGGTCGAAGCAATGAAGAAAGTTGCCTCGCTGGACGTAGAGTTAACCGTCGAAGAAAGAAATCTACTCTCCGTTGCGTATAAAAATGTAATCGGAGCGAGGAGGGCATCCTGGAGAATAATTTCTAGCATCGAACAAAAGGAGGAAAACAAGGGTGCCGAGGGTAAGCTGGAGATGATCCGCCAGTACCGATCTCAAGTTGAAAAAGAACTCAGGGATATTTGCGCGGACATACTTGGCGTTTTGGACAATCATTTGATACCTTGCGCCTCCACCGGAGAATCTAAAGTATTTTACTACAAAATGTAAGAAATCTTTCCATTTGTTTCCGCCGATCTCTACAGAATGAGTCACGTGATTGTTCTTTTTTTCGTCTTGAAAGTTTAATCAACTCTACTACTACTACTACTTCTCTTAGAAGAAGTAGTAGTAAGAAAATCATGAAATCGTTAACGCTTGACAATCACGTGACGCATACTGTACGTCTCATGTTATCCATCATCGTATCTCTAAGTATGTATATGATCCTAATGAAAGGATTTATCAATTGCATACAGGAAAGGAGATTACCATCGTTACTTGGCCGAGTTTGCGATCGGCAACGACAGAAAGGAAGCTGCGGAAAATTCCCTGGTAGCCTACAAAGCGGCAAGCGACATTGCAATGACCGAGCTACCACCGACTCATCCTATTCGTTTAGGATTAGCACTTAATTTCTCCGTCTTCTATTACGAGATTTTGAACAGTCCTGACAGAGCGTGTCGCTTAGCAAAGGCCGCCTTTGACGACGCTATTGCGGAATTGGATACTCTTTCCGAAGAGAGTTACAAGGATTCTACCTTAATTATGCAGCTCCTTAGGGACAACCTCACGCTATGGACGTCGGATATGCAAGGGGATGGTAAGTATGCTTTTCCGATTTTGCTCGATTCAATTCCTTCGTTAATGTTGTTGTCAGTAAGATGGTTGGTAGTAGAAGGTAGGAGGAGGAACCTTGTTGTGTTCACCTTTACACCTTATATTCCACTAATATTTTCTTCTCTGTGGCGTTTGCAGGAGAAGGAGAGCAAAAGGAGCAACTGCAGGATGTGGAAGATCAGGACGTATCGTAACTCTAGCTGTAGTGAGTGTAATTTGCGCATTTAAACTGAGACACATGAAAAAAAAAAAAAAAAGCAAAAACTCTTAATAACTCGTAAGCAAAAGAAAACAATTCAAGCAGGTGACAGTTTGAAGTGGGAAGGGGAGAGATCTTTAGCGATCGCGTGATTTTAAGCACGCGCAACGTATGGTTACTCAAAAACAAAATGAAAATAAAACTAAATCGTATCATTCGATCCAGAAACACCACACACACACACACAAACACACACACACCTATATAATACACAACATACACAGGCGTGCGCGCACGCTAACGAACACGCGTACATATATATATACGTACATATACATATACATATATAAACGCACACAGAGACGCGCATAAAAATACATACATCGAGTTACGGTGCACAGCAGAGAATTGTTGGAAGAAATAAGTTAATAAAAGAAAAAAAAGGAAAAAAAATATACACAGGCACCTTTGGGTGGTGGTTACCAACGCGACTGGAAAGGGGTGAGAGAGAGAGAGAGTGAGTATGGGGTGGGTGCGTGCGATTGTACGTTCGTGTGGGTGTGCGTGTATCTACGTACTTACGTACGTATCTATGCGTGCGCATGCATGTGAGAAAAAAAAAGGAAAAAGAAAGAAAGAAAATACCGACTAAATCACATATACATAGGGTGTTTTACTTGGCCCCTTTATTACTCGATCAAAATTAAAACATGATTTACGAATGTCGTTGAAAATAAGCGCGTTCTCTTCAACAGATTGAGCGGAATATAATAATAATAATAATAATAATAATAATAATAATAATAATAATACTTAATTAAAGGTGACAATGTTGAAATGAAAATAGTGCGTGCGCGTGTTGTTGGTTTGTACGGCTCTCATTTTAACGGTATTATTCACACATGGGACGAGCAAGCGCATCAGAAGAAGAAGAAGAAGAAGAAGATCAACAACAACAACAACAGCAGAACAGCAACAACAGCACAACAAGAAGTTAATAAGAAGATGAAGAAGAAGAAGAAGAAGGAGAAGAAAAGTTCGTCGTGTTTGTCCCATTCCTATTGTGTATACTCTATTCATTTTACAATAGAAAAAAAGCAAACGGCAATCGAGCGTACAATGTGTTCGATTATTCGTTCGATTGTACATTCGTTTATTCGTTCGCGTATTACCCCGGCCCTAATCTCCTCCTCGTCCTCTTTCCCCGCTTTTTTACTGCGCGCATGATCGTCTCGCATGCCATGATAATAAAACGGTGTTATAAAGTCTATACGCGTAAATTGAGCGTACAATGATCACTATATGTATACATGTATGTGCGTGCGTGCGTGCGTGCGTGCGTGCGTATGTGCGTGCCGTGCGTCTAATATGTATGTATATGCATGTATATGTATATATATATATATAATATGGAGAAGCTTAAACACACAGGAACCAACCTTTCTCTTGAAAAAAGCAAGCGCGAGAGAGAGAGAGAGAGTGGGAGGGAGGGAGGGAGAGAGGTAGAGAGAGAGTAAGAGAGAAAAATCAATCGCGTCGTCGTCGTTCCTCCGTGTGAAACCGACGACGACGACGACGACGACGACATCATCATCGGCAACAATAAGAGGAAGGAAAACAGAAAAGACAAAAATAACAAAATAATAATTAATAATAATTATAATAATAATAATTATAATTATAATTATAATAATAGTAATAGTAATAAAAAACGAGACCAAGAGTCACGCATTCCGTGAATAGAAAATTCTTTTACCGAAGCTTAAGATTTCCTTTTTTTCATCGCCGTCTAAGAGAAGAGCGCGCGCTTGTTAAAAGAAAGCAAATGAGAGAGAGAGAGAGAGAAGAAAAAAATAGAATAATCATCTTTATCTATGATGGCAGCGACAGCAACAAGAAGGAAGGAAGGTAGCCTCTCCCAAGAATGAGTAAATAATGAAATAAATAAATAAATAAATGAAATAGTCGATGCAATAAAGACGCCCATTCAACTTAAATAATGGCTTTTTTCTCGAGAGCAAACTTTATCGTCTAATAATAAAATATTATAAATAATAATCTTCGAAAGAAACTATAAGTATTATTATATCGAATTTTAATATCAGACTTTTCATTGTAACTGCCTTTTTACGCTTCTCCGAGACAAAAGGGGGGGCAGAGAGAGAGAGAGAGAGAGAGAGAGGAGGGAGGCGTTTGCGTATATTTAGGTCAAGGAGAAGCGTTGGAGAAAAAAGAAAACAAAGAAAAAAGGAAAGCAAGGAAGGAAGAAAGGAAGAAAGAAAGGAAGGAAGAAAGGAAGAAAGGAAGAAAGGAAGAAAAAAGGAAAGAGAAAATGATCGCGGTATGCTGTAGAGGAGACCTCTCCCCTATTTAGCGTTACGTTTCACAGCAAAGAAGTAGCTGTTTAGCTAGTTTGTAATGTGGTTGTACATTTTCATACGCCCTTTGTGTAAACTATTATCGATTGCTGTGGTATATAAATAATAACAGAATAAACGACTCTCTGTACCCTACTTTGAAATCGTCCGCGAACGATTATCGTCGCCTATATATCCTTATCATCTTTTCTTCTTCTTGTTCATTTCATTGGCACGCGCATACTCGCCAAAGGACAACCTTCCACCAGCAGCCCATTTAGTTTTAATCTATTTCTTCTTTGGCTTGAAATCTTAGGCCGTTGCGCTTACTACACTTTTCCTTTTAAAAACTATTTCTACCTTTCATATGCAAGTTCTACTTTAAAAACTACTTTTCACAGTTAATTTAGGAGCTGATTTTAATTAGATAATTCAATTTGTTTTTAATATCATGTTTATATGAAAGGTCTTGTTGTTTTATTATTGATTAATAAATGGAGAGTAGAGTATAAGATCAATGTTGTTTATATGACGACTTTCCATAAAAGGAAATTGTATTTATTACGAATATTGAATACAACATTGAATACAACGTAGGGTGTTTCAATTACAATATAGATTTTTATCGAAAGTCGCGAGTTTATTAAGAATCATTGAAGGTACAAAAAAATGACAAAAAAGTAGTAATCGTAACGGTGCAGGATTTTCGCATTATGGATGAATAAAGAAGAGAAGTAAGATTAGGGCGTTGCGAGACGAATAATAGTATTGGCGATCGCTAATGTGATTCTTTTTACATATCATTTTATCCTTTCGAATGAATTAGGCTACTCTTTCTAATTTTAGCTCAGTAAATGAAATAATTCATAAACTTGGTTTGGAAATGCATAGAAGAAATTCTAAGCGGCGATGGCGATCAGTAATAGCTTTGTATTTAGATATAGTCATAGAAAATAGACAATTATATACACAGCGTAATCTCTTTTTATCGATTAATCCAAATATCAACGAGATTGTTAGAGATACGAACAAAATGTTAATATTCAATTCAAAGTTATAAAAAAAACATCAAATATAAACAAGTGTATTTCACGATGAAAAAACATTCATTATGTTAGAGGGGAATTTGACAAAAAAGAAAAAACAAAAAAAGAAAACAACCACGCACCGTAAGTATATATGTATGATGCATATGCGACGACAAATCTTTCCAAGCGTTTAACAAAAGTTTTCTCTACAAATCTATTTCAATTGAAATGATTTTTTCTCTCTTTGAAACGTACCCTCGAAGATCTCTCGTAATAGATAAGCTTTTGACATAATGTAGCTTCATCAGCCGATGATATCATTTATAAGGTTATGTATGTTCCATATGTTGAGGGATTTGTTGGTAGCATCATTTTCCTTTGCAAAATGTCTCTTCTCTCGATAATTTATCCAATTTATCATTTTAATAAATTTTCAATGTTGTATTATTGAATGATTTTTCCGAGGGGAGCGCGTCGATTCGAATTAACTTGACAAGTTGTACGCGCTTCTTTTTCTCTTTCGATCTATTCCAATCGATTGTTCTATCGATTTTGCCCCTTTTCTCTCTCACACGCACGCACACACACACACAACACAACACAAACGTGCGCGCATCCCAACGCAGCGTCAGTTAACTCTTACGTCACTTAAACGTAAATCGTAAGATCGATAAGCTCGGTCGATTCTTTTGCGTATCGAGTTTACTTTGGTGAATCGTCATTAAAGATTAATCCTAACCCTTCCTACGAACGAGTATTGGCTTAAGTCTCAAGACTTTACGCGTTTGTTGTATTGTTGTGTTGTTTCGATTAATAATCATCTACTTCGGACTACGCGCGTTCTTACGCTCTGTATTACAACAACAACAACAACAACAACAACAAACACGATTATACATGGGTCAAGTACCCTTCTTTTTCTGTAAAATTAAACATTTTAAAGCTATAAATAAACGGACTACAAATGTCTGCTCTTTGTTACACCTTATTGCTAATAAGTAGAAATGGAAAGAAATTCATTCTAGTAAAGTATCAAGCATTAAATAAATAAATAAATATTACTATAAATGCTATGAGTGAAACTTGTTTTTATTTCAAACTAATAGTTTTTTTTTTTTTTTTTAATGAAGATATCATTTACTGTTGTTGAGGATATGTTTTACAACAACGGAAGGAGAGCCAGCCAGCTAGCCAGCCAGCCAGCCAGGCAGCCAAGTTGACAGGAATGAAAAAATACAAAATATATAACTACGAGTGGGTTAATCCTTTTTTCTTTGATAGAATGAATATATAATTTACATGTTATCTTCTAACAAATATGACACATTTGATTGTTTGTTCTTTTTCAAATGTCAAGTATTTGACAATATTGTGTGTTGAATCTACACTTATCATCTAGCATGATCAATTTCGAACATTGAACCACCATATGCCTGCCTAGTTGTTTCTACAAATGAAAATGTTTGATGAATATGTCGTAACCAGTTCCATTCATCACAAGGCTAACTCTCCTTCCTGCTATCCAAAGAGTCGTGGTGCTCTACAAATTCGGCTCGTATTCATTCACTTTTTATTTACAAAATCTTCTCCCTTTTTAATGTTCTTCTGTAGCTCTGGAATGGCAGCTTCTAGAAGTTTCTTTTCATAAGCATTAAGTTCACCAAATCCTAAAACTTTTTCGACTCCATTTTTCTATAACACATAGAGAATAGTAGGTCACAAATGTGTTTGTACTTATTCAACATGAGAATGAAAAATGCATTTTACTTACACCCAAAAGAACGGGAGATGAGAAATATTTAGTATTACATATGTCGGATCTAACATAAGAGCACTCGACTATACCCTGTTGTCCGGCCAAAGCTTTGAGCAGGGAAAAAGTAAATCGAGCTCCAGCATATGCCATCGATAAAGTAGCCGAGCCAGTACCAGCTTTGGCTTTGACAACTTCTGTACCAGCTTCCTGGATTCTCTCGGAGAGTTTTTTTGCTTCACTTTCAGAAAAACTAACGGATGGTTTTGTTTGCGAAAGCAGAGGAATAATGGTGATGCCGCTGTGACCTCCGATTACTGGTACCGTTACTTTTTGTGGATCTAACGACTTTACAAATAAACAACAACAACAACAACAATTTGTCAATTTATTCTTTTTACCTACCAATTATAATAGTGATGATATATCCATCCTTACTTACCTTAGCTTCGCCAACGAACGCGCTGGACCTGACAATATCGAGCGTAGTTACGCCAAATACTCTCTTAGGGTCAAATACGCCTGCTTTCGCTAAAGCTTCGCAAGCGATAGGTACAGTACTGTTAACTGGATTAGAAATAATAGCAACTAATGCCTTTGGGCATACTTGTCCAATTGCTACAGCAAGATCACGAACAATAGAGGCGTTTGTATTAAATAGATCATCCCTCGTCATTCCTGGTTTTCTAGGCACACCAGCAGGAATTACGACGACCTTAATATGAAATATATACATATATATATATATATATACATACATATGCATATAGATGAAAAATCTGTCAACTAACTGATGTGTTGTACATATTTGTCATTTTTTACCTCAACACCTTTTAGCGAATCTTTTAATTGGTCTGGACCAGTGTAGCCAGTAACTTTGGATGCAGTGTCAATATGAGAAAGGTCAGCCGCGACACCAGGAGTGTTGACAATATCGTATAAAGATAACTCGCTGATGAGAGGAGATTGCTTGAGCAACAGCGACAACGGTTGCCCAATTCCACCGCTGGCTCCCATGACGGCGACCTTGACATCGCGCTGTGGATATATGTAAGAAATTGTAATGAGTTGACGAAAGGATCATCCTACCATGTTTTCTCACACTACAAACTAACTAACTTTATAGTTTTCAGTATCCACCGTTTGAAAAATTTCGAAAGATAATGTGTCACTGACACACGTTCATCCTTTTTCTTTCTTTCTCACTTGATTGATCATGGAATTATAGGGATTATTCGCTGCTTAAATCGCTGATCAAAATTTCAATTAGAATTTCAAGAATTACGTAACGAATTTTTCTCAACATTGTGTGCACGTAACATGCGAGATAATGTCAATCGAAAGAATAATATCTCGCGAGGTTGGATTTTTAAATATATGTATATATATATATATATATATGGATGACTTATTTAATGAAATAATTTACCTTGGCGCTGGTCGAAAGTCTTTTCGCACCTTGTTGAGCGACATTTATAGTCGGTCTTAAGAAACGTGGCAGCATTTTTGGCGAACTGATGATACTAGCAAGTACAAAGTAGAAATGATTAGTAAGACGTCGAATATTCGATAACCCTCGTCAAAGACACACTCGTGACCTCCGTACTGCTGGTATATTCCCCCACTCGCTTGGTAACGTGCAACGATCTAGCGCCACGATCCAAAGCCATCGGTGGTCGCCGTCGGTGCTCGCCACTCGGCAGACATTTGGCGCGAAAATACGAATTCAAGCAAAAGAAAAATAGCTTTTTCAAAGCGCTATACTCGAATCAACATTTGTTGTTACGATGTTTCGCCATCTTTACTTTCTTCATTGTTACTTCTAACGATTTATTTTCATTTGCTCAAAGAGAATTAATAAATCAATAAATTCTTGGACTCGTGGAAGTTTCCAATGACACGTGCCATTCATCGTTACTCTCTAAGCATATTATATATTATTAGACGAACCTTCGTCGCGTGACACAATATTCATTCGATCAGATTTTCTTTTCTTTTTATTTCGTTCAACTTACGAAAGTTTATACGACATGGCATGTTATTTTTTCAATAACTTTCCTAATTTATTCAATTCAATTGCACGTAGCGCCTATTATATGATAACATTTGTAAACAGTAGCGAGAAAACTATGGGAATGCATATATTTGATTATATGCAGTTGGTAGTAGTTTAAATTCTCTACAATATCGGCGCCACGATCTGTTTCCTTTAAAGATAGTCGATAACATCACCTGCGACTGAATTGATATTAAACATGAAAGTTGAAAGGAATTTATTTTTAAAGAGATGCACGCGCGCACACACACACACACACACACACACACATCGGTTAAGGTAAAGCTATCATCATATCGAAGTGGAATGATTTGACGTAATCAATCCGAAAATCGGAGGAATCAAATGCATGGTATATTGGATAATAAGAAATATTTAATAAAGATTTACATAGACAATATTCGATTGAATAACGATCGGACATTGATGATTTGTATATTTTATTATTGCGATGAATTATCGGATAGCAAAGAAAATAAAAAGTGGAAATATTGTATATGTATGAGAGGGTGTTTTTTTGTTGATTTATTATAGATAAAAATGAATATGTAGTTCGGATCTCGGAGTGCACCTGCGCTCGTACGGTGGTGCCACTCGGTAGGAAACGCGCGAAGCGTTAAGGGGCGGGGTGGGATCGGACGGGGGATTCAGAGGAGGGGTTTCGTCCGCTCCCGGCGTCGTTCGTGCGGTCAGAGACACGAGAGAGCTATAGACGACGACGACGACGACGACTACAACGACTACAACGACGACGACGACTACAACGACTACAACGACTACAACGACGACGACGACGACGGCTCGTCGTCCGAACAACGTAATACGTGCGACAAGGATGGAGAGAGATCATCGAGTTCGCCAATGGTGGGGATATTTCGCGAACAGTTGCTGCTTCCTCGATGGTTAAGAGAGGGGACTGAACGAACCCAACGAGTAGAGAAAGAGATAAGAGAGAGAGAGAGAGAGATCGTCAAGCGTGCACAGCATGAACGTTTAGTAGTGGCATGTTTCAAACACTCGACATGCTCGTATCTGGTGCGAGCTGTTAAACCGTTTGTACATATCGTTGTTGCCGTTGCCGTTGCCGTCGCCATATCGTCGCTAAATAAGCAACAAATCTTACGTATTTAGGTACGTTAGTAGTAATTAAATACGTAAGAGAGAAGGACGAACGCAATTGTTTGACGCGTAACGACGTCAACGTCAAGAGTATTATAGCAATACGTGGAAGTTTGAGATAGTAGTAGTTGAACGATCGAGAGAGCGGATTCACGTTTTTTCGTGAAGCCAAGAGAAAAGGTGCCTTCCAGATCGACGTCGGTTGGAACTGGTGGTATCTTTGGAATTCGACGATCGTGCAGTGTGTGTATACATGAGAGAGGACAAGAAGAAAGGGTAAAAGAGTGGGAGAAGGTGGAAGAGAAAGAGAGAAAAAGGGTAGGGGAAACGGAAAGAAATAGAGAACTGGTGGGAGGGTGGGGAGACGGTGAAATGTGCTTCGCGGCGGCCCCTTGGAAGCTGGTGATAGCGACGCGCATCGCTTAAAGCAGGTCGCGAATTCTCGATGCCGCTGGCGGCTGGCTACACACTGCTGCTGTGAAACTCGCCTCGCGTAAAAGTCACTATCGAGAGAGAGAGAGGAGAGAAGACATTTTTCCTTCTTTCTTTCTTTTTTTCTTTCTTCTATTTAAGTTTGTTTACTTGTTGTGTTTTATATTTCTTCTCTCTCTCTCTCTCTCTCTCTCTTTCTCTCTCTCACTGTTTGATTGTTTCAACGTGGTGCGCGTCGTGATCGATCGATCGATCGATCGATCGATATTTTCCGTCGTGCTAAAAAGTGTAAGAACGCGATGACGATGTGCTTGGATCGTTTTGGTCGTAGTTGACCTCGTTAAGTTAAAGTTTTTTTTTTTTTTTTTTTTTTTTTTTTTTTTTACCAAAAGAAAAAGTACAAGAAAAGAAGCAAATAGATTGGTAAGATTGGGAGAATGTCGTATTGCCGTCGGACCGTCGTCGACGTCGACGGATTCGTGCGTGAGTGTTGGTCGCTTTCACGAAGGAATAAATAAGAACAAATCTAGAAGAAGGTAACGGAACGTTCGCATGACAATCATCCCAGTGATTACTAATTTGTGGATTATTTTACGATCGATGCGTCGAGCGGAGGCGCGCGCGCGCGCGCTCCGGTAAATAATACAAAAAAAGGAAGAGAAAAAGAAGAGAAAAAGAAGAGAAAGAAGAACGGTACCCCGACGGTACTCGGTGATGAAACGGCAAACCAACTTGCCGACGTCGTCAAAGTTTTTTTTAAAAAGAAAAGGAAACGTTGGTCGTTTGGCCGGCACACAGCCGGCCGGCTACGAACGCCACCGCCGTCGCCGCCGCCGCTGCTGCTGCTGGAATTCCGCTCGAGAGGAATCCGAAGGCGGAGACTTTGACGTCACTTGGCTCATGATAATGAAGTATTCATGATGGCGGAGTAGCAAGGAAGGAATATATATACATAGTGCACGTGCGCGCGTGCGATCCTCGAGTAGTTTTCTTCGTCGCGCGAGTTGCGTCAGGGAAGTTGCGTCCAAGTTGCGCTCAAGTTGCGCTCAAGTTGTGTCCAAGTTGCGGCGTCGAGGTTCTCTAACTTCGAACAGGACCGTCGTCGGACTGCCGGTCGCCCCACTCCACTCTTCTACTCGGGCCGGCCCCTCACCACACCGCCTCCCGCCCCTCGGTCATTTACCACCCTCCGTATATGTGTGCGCGCGCCTCTTTCGAGCGTGTGCTCGCGCGCGCGCACGGAGATATGCGCCCGTCGACCGCCGCCGCTCGGTGATAGAGAGTTTTGGATGGATTTAGAGCGCAGTGAAATATGCCAAGGAGACGGAATGGGGAGATACCGCTACCGGAAGGGTGGGACGTCGCGCAGGATTTCGATGGGAAGGTTTACTTCATCGATCACAACACAAGGAAGACTACGTGGATCGATCCTAGGGATAGGTACGTCTGATTTTCATCTACCTTTTACTTTCCCCCCTCCCCCCCACCTTTTTTTTTTCTTGTTCTTCTCTTCTTCTTGTATTCTCGTGGAAACCAACCTATATATCGATCGCCAGCGAATCGCGTAGTAAAATGAGAGAGATAGAGGAGAGAGAGGTCGAAGGCGCCCATGCGTGTTGGTTCGCGCGCGCGCGCAGCTATCCGTAGCACACCGGCGCGAGTCGCCGCGCCCGCATTCCAAACGCCAGGGCCGCCTTACAGCTAAAAGCGCCAAGTACTAAAACGCCAAAAATCTATAACTCTTTATTTTTTTTTTTTTTCCTTTGCGAAAAAGAGTAACGTTGGTTGCTGGTACCCTCTGACATTGGTTGGCTGGTTGGCTGGCTGGCTGGCTGGTTGGTTGGTTGGTTGGTTGGTTGGTTGGTTGGTTGGTTGGTGGTAATCGTCGCGTGTAGTGTTGCTTGTGCCAGGATGCGCCTTCGTCGTCGGTCAACGGTGCGTGCGTGCGTGCGTGCGTGCGTGCGTGCGTGCGTGAGTACGTGCGTGCGGGAATCTCGCGTTGGTGTTTACGAACCTGCTTGGAATTTCTCGCGGCTGCGCCGGTAAGCAGAGAGCGGCGAGAGTAGCGAACCTAGCGCCGACCCTCTACCACCACCACCAGCACACCACCACCACCACCACATTCGCTTATAGTATCGTGAAATATCCTGCGCTTTCGGAATTCTTTCGGAATGCAGAAAAGACGGGGGTCACAGCGCGCCGCGTTCGCCTCGATCCACACACAGAGAAGATTCGCGCGATTCGACGATTTCGAAATCTTATCGGGTATTATTAGAACGTATTTCTCCGATAAAATTGTTATGACTTTTTTTTTTTTTTTTTTTTTTTTTTTTTATACGACCTTCGATGAGATCTTACTTTTGAAGGTTCATCGTTGTTAGTCAACTTTTCACTACTTTAATCGTTCCTTTAACAAACTAGTAAATAACGATAAAAGAAATAACAACAGCGCCATTCTTTGTTCCATTTGCTAATCTATTAGCGTTATTGAATATTTCTAAATATAATTTAGAAATAAATACCGTGAGAGAGAAAGAGAATGTCGTTCACCGACCACATCGCTTTTAGAAAGTAACGTTCGAATGCGCCTCCTATGTTTGCTTTTTAAACTTTACGTCGTATCTATCTCTTACTGATATTATTCCAGTCTCTCGGAAGATCGATCTATAGCTTTGATATATTTGTCATTAGATCTTTCTAACGTTGTCTCGTTAAATTTCACGCATTTGCACCAACAACGGATGGATTGCTTCGTTTCGAAACGAAGGTCAATTAAATATGGTGAATATGAAATATTCGAGAAAACGTAAATATAATATATAGCCACTATTCCTTTATATATTTATCAGAAATCCATTTTTGATGAATGAATGATTTTTCAACATTTCCGCGAAAATTTCTATCCTCGACAGGTTACTAACCTATGTGTAGTGTTGCTTGTGCCACGTCTTTGTCTTGTATACAAGTATATTTATATAGCATAATGTAACAAGCACAATGTTACGTCACATAAGAGTTATTCGAATTTTCTATTGAAATGCTTATTTATTCATAATCGAATATTTCTAAGCAAAATCTTAGTGGAAAGATCAAAAGGTGGAATGTTAATATAGTGTTTTGCACTTGAATGTATTTACATTGGAATAATATTGAACGTTTGAAGTTGCTTGCGATCGTGGCCTCGGTATTTAAATTGCTTGCTCGCCGGATTTGTCCGGAAGAAGCGCCGGCGGCCCACCATTAACCACCCGCCGCTTTCACTTTCGGTCTTCTCGCGCGCCTCTTCCACATCGCCTTTTTATCCCTTTGGTATGAAGGTTTTATTTATTTGGGCCCTTTATACAAACTCATTTCTAGTTACTTTCTTTCCATTTGAGTAAAAATACATACTTGCAATTGGAAAGGCATCCTCGTACGTTATGAACTGCTGCCACCTGGCAAAATGAATTCATTTCGATCTCTACTGTCAGCAATTCAAAAATACCGGCCAGAATTGATGAACGGAAAGGACAGCAGGAGTCGTGCGTTCCAACGTTTCAGACCACGCGCATCTTTGATGACCCGGCAAAATGCGTTCGTTTTCTCTAATACTGACCTTGCACCATCGCAAAAGAATGACAAAAACATGGCAAAAAAGTAGTTATAGCATAGTCGTAGTAAAAGTCGTTGATAAATTTCCTCCGTTTGGGTTCACAGTGGCGAACTGTGTATAGTGAAATTTTGTAATCCAACCAGCAGATGGTGCTCGTCGGTAGAGGAACGAGATCGGCGTATATAACGCATGCCTTCCTTCTTCCTCGAAGCCACGTTTCATCGCGGAGGTGTTTTTCGTTGGAGCACACGGCAGCCATACAGCCTTAGTCGATACTTGCCTGACTACGTCGTCGTCGTCGTCGTTGTCGTCGTCGTCGTCGTCGTCGTCCTCGTAGCCCCGTGGGCGGTAGAGTAAATGCTGTGCATCTCTCGCAGCCAGTTCCTGCTTTCTTCTTTCTCCCTTTCTCCCTTTCTCCCTCTCACTTTGCAGCTCTATACATATGCTGCGTATCTACATACGCATACGTATTTACGTATTTATACATACCTATGTATGTATGTATGTATGTCTTCTTGCTGTTGCTGCTGTTGCTGCTGCTGCTGCTGCTGCTGCTGCTGCCGATGCCGCTGTATATATGTACGCGCCTCGTGTGTACGACCCCGGCCGGTACCTAAAAATAGACCCAACCTGCTTTTAGTGCATTCTTCGTTGCGGCAGGGCTATTACGCTCTTCTCTTCGGGCTTCGGGAAAAGGGGAAGGGCTGCATGGTTTTTCATGCATTTATCCAGATTACTCTTTTTTCCTCTATCTCGATAATGCCATAATTGCTACGATCTATGAATCACTTTACTTTGAAAAATATTCTCGGAAAATTGTCTTCAAGATTTAAGAAATAATTGAGTCAATAATGCAAATTATCAATGATATTATTATATATAAATAGAGATATCGTCGTGGCGAATTACTTCCACGCAAGGTGCAATCCTACTTGGTAATTCAAAAGGGTCGAAGCAAATGATGGACGAACGTCCTTGCTCGAAATCTTTCAGAGATGAGTTCTACGAAGACGAATTTTCTTGTTCTCTTTTTTTGTTGTTCTTTTTTTCAAAGAATGTACGACGATGGTGCACGCGCAGAGCTAGCAGCGTCGTACCGGCGGCATCTGCTTGCCATCTGTGTTTAGAAAAATCTCTTCGCGGAATCTCTCTTTCTCCCTCTCAATGGGATCTCTCTTTTATCTTCTCTTTTTACCCGTTAAAGCTTGCTAAAAATGCACTCTGTGTTTATAGTTTAGGCATAACGATTCTTCTTCTTTAAACGCATTTACTTGAGCAGATTGCGTCATAAATCGATGGGACCCTAAGCGATGGGAATAGAAAAATACAAAATAGTAAGTATTTTTGTCTCTTTATTATCACGCACGGAGCAGGTGCAGCAGCAGTCGAATTTGAACGATAAACTATGAATACTATCTAGATAACGGATACAAGGCGCAACCGATCCAAATGTACATTTATCTATTTTCAAGAATATCTTATTTGGGGATATTACGGGTTGGATATTATTGGATATTGTTCGCTAGTAAAGTATTTCTTCTGTTCTCTCAAGTTTTGTATTAACTATACGGATTGTTATCGCTAAAGCGATAAATTGTATTATCGAGTAATCTATTTATGAATTGATCAATTATCTTTAGTTCGTAATTACTCGGAATGAGTATATGTTCTGTTTTGATTTCTTGGAATAAGAATCTCGGTATCAGAGTTTTCATCGTTGTCATAATAAATATCATTAGTCTGCTATACTTAATCGTCCGCATCTTTGCGATGGTGGTAATTGACGTGACCAATTACCGTGACAATGACCGATTTCGATCGGTATAAATCGATTGTTCATATTTTTTCTATCTACTACTACGATTGCTATCGGCAATGGCAAATCGGCAAAAAAAATAGTTAGGAAAAATATTGGATAGTAGTTTTGAAAGGAAAAGAGGAGGAGATTAATAATTTAGTGCGTAGTCGTTTGGTTGCTTTAACAAGATAATAAGAAGAAACGGCATTCCTTTATCGTGCGCTACCACAGACAGAATGGACTCTGCGCGACTGTGCCTTGTGTTGAGTTTTCTTTGATAGTAGGGCTTCCCAAAAACACAAAATCAACGACGGACCAAAGTCGGCGGACCTATCTATATATCCGAATATTCGCGAAATTGTT
This sequence comes from Polistes dominula, assembly GCF_049000335.1. Classification (NCBI taxonomy): domain Eukaryota; kingdom Metazoa; phylum Arthropoda; class Insecta; order Hymenoptera; family Vespidae; genus Polistes; species Polistes dominula. Next base: position 74,590 of record NW_028300998.1, on the reverse strand, counting down.
TCAAGTTTGATTTTGTTGGACGTAGTTGCAGTAGCAACAGCAACAGCAGCACGGTATTGTTTGAAAGTAACTCCGAAGGAAAGACTTACGAGGCGAATACTTGCGGTCGTCCCATCGCTTTAGCCGCATTCCATAGGAACGGAGGAGTTTCCTATAAACTCGCGTTACACGTACCACTTCGCCTTTTGCGAGCCAATCGGCGAGCGCACGAATACCAGTGGAATCGTGAGAACCGTGTACGCGAGCGAATTCCACTTGCTCTACAGGTACATATGGGTATAGGTAAAGGTAATAGGTGGTATAGCTATTGAAAATGGACGAACGCTTTTAACGCGTTTATCTTTATTGTTTGTTCAATACAGATACTACCTACCTACATTTTCGTAAATAATATTGAAGAAGAAAGAATTCCTTTTACTTGCATTCGTCGCGTCGTAATAGGCGCTCCTAATAATAATACGATGATGGTACACGAAGAAGCCGTTTCAACGAAATACTATTTGGAGGGGAAGCCCTCTACAAGATTATGTAATAACCTTCTTCGACGAGTAGAAAATCGATGAACGCTCGCTAGCGTAGTACTACGTTGATTTTTCTATACGTTATCTCGCATTCCTCTTTTTAAACATACAACTTTCTTCATTCGGAGAAATATCCAAATACATAATCGCTTTATTCCGGGGTGTTTTTCTTCTTCAAATGCCACGTGGAAACGTAATAGTTTTGTAATCCATTAAATCCAAGTAAGTCGATTGGTTGGTTTGAAAAAAAAAAAAAAAAAAAAAAAAGTAAATATGCCGTATCCCCGTGCTCCGTGTCTCTGTCGATTCAAACTCGAAAATCAATATTTCATCGATCGTTATCGCTACGATCGAAACGAATTCATTCTTAAGATATGATCAAAATATGTAGTTAGATAAACCTATACTCGTATATAATAACCATTGTAAATAAGAAAATGATTCATATATTTAAAGACAAGTAGCTCGATGTAATAAACGTTGGTCGTTGTTCAGTTTTTGTGGAACAGCAGAGGTGTGTCAAGTTTGGAATGTAAAGTCGAGACGAAATGAAATCATACATATTGTAAATAATGGAATAAAAAGTGGCGTCTTTCATATCTACGAGTCAATCTCATATCTACGATATTCGAGTTACTTCGCTACATCAATTGGAATAATTCAATATCACAAAGATATTCATTAATTTAGTTCTCCTTTCCTAGTAAAGGAAAAATTCTAGTCGTGCAGATGGATGAATAATGTGTAATAGAAAAAATATAGCCACTTTTGGTGTGGCAAAGATAACAAATGTCTTTCGTCGTCGTCGTCGTCGTCGTCGTCGTCGTCGTCGCAAGTATTTTCTACGTATAGACGTCCGCTAGACTTTACATCCTAATCCTTGGGAAAATATTCGAGCGTATAAACGTATAAACGTATAAACGTATAAACGGAGAGATAAGAGAAACACACACGCACACACACGCACACACACAAAAGCGTATAATTTTGGAATGACGTGTTTTTTTTTTTCTTATTGCGTTTCCAAGAGGAAGAGGGAATGATGAAATCCTCATGGAATTCGTATGGAATCCGTAGAGAATTCGTATAGAATTCGTGTGGAATTTCAGCTGGAAGGAAATCAAGCAGCAGAACGTTTGTTTATTTTGTTCCATCGTCAAATTCCAACGTGGCGAGTGAATAGCGATGAACCGTTTTATTCCGTTAAACGAAAGAACATTGAAAAATAATTCTTTTGCAAGTAATTCCTCGTATTTATTCGCATATGATCTCTTTGTTCGATAGGCTTGCGAGTGATTCATATTATAAGCATCTTTCAGAAAAACAGAATAAACCGAGAATAACAGAATAATTATTACTACGAGTTCTCGCGTCGTAGCAAACTTGAGTATTAATAATGCTCAAAGGTGTTCTAACTAATAGTTAGTAGATGATGCTTCGATGCCAACATCCAAGTGGTAGTAGGGGGTTCTATGAAATCTAGTTTCAACCAACTGTCAACCTAGTTTCATAGGGGCGCAAGGCTCCTAGATCATGTAACGTAATAGTAGATATTAATAAGAGCGGTCGAAGAAAATCGCTATGATATTAAATTCATATCAAATCAAGGTTTTCATGAGATTTTTTCTTACATCTGTATAATAAAATGACGCAACGCGAAACTCTCATCGTTAGTGCAACTCGACTTTGAAAAATTCGTTAGGTTATATTTTGTCTTTCATTGTACAATCTTTCCTTTCTCTTTTTTTTTTTCACAAGTATACGTAAATTAAAATGACGCTTACATAGGTAGATGGACGTGTAAGTAGCCTTTACATAATTAAGGACGATCTAATTAATTGTTTTTCATCCATATGTCTCTATCAATTAGACAGCGGCAAATGGAAGCGTGTCATTTGGCGTGTCATTTGGCGTGTCATTTGGCGTGTCATTTGGCGTGTCATTTGACGTGTCATTTAAATGACAATGTCATCCACTGAGGTAATAAATGTTAATATGTACGTTATTCTTCGCGAAAGATGTAAATAATATGTTTTTGTTTAGTGGAATAATAAAATAGACACTAATATGATTAGCTATAGCGATAGATAACGTGTATAATAAATGAATAATGTTCGTTTCTTTCATTAGTTCGAAATAAAAAGGGACGTTTGGAATTTGTTAGGAATTTGGGTGGAACTGGTACGGTGTGAAAAATTGTAAGAACCTTTGAGAAGTCGTTAAGGTAGGTAAAAGGCAAAGCGGGCTGCTAAGAACCATGGGACGACGACGGCTATGGGGAGAATGTGTCTTTGTCTTTCTCGCTCTCGTGCTAGTGGTAGTGCTCCTACCACCACGTGCGGCTGCTTCCGGAAACCGTTGAGGAGCAGCCCATCCGTCCGCGGCGGCGGCGGCGGCGGCGGTGGCGGCGGTGTATCCAACACGACGCATTCCGAAACGCATTTCTTTTTATTCAAACTCAGGATAATGACCTTGATAATGCATCTCAAGGCCAAGGTCATTAAGCCTAATTTTGCTTTCCTTTTTTGCTACAATTTTGTTTTCCTCTTGTTCTCTCTCCTTTTGGATCGATCTACTATATATGAGTACAATGATCGTATATGAGTTATAAATGGGTGTGGACACCGATCTGGTGTCTCATTGTCAGTTAAATTACGTTTCCCTCCCTTCCTCCCTTCCTCCCTACCTCCCTTCCTCCCTACGTCTCTCCCTCTTTCTCCTTCCATCTGCTCTTCCATCTGCTCTTCCATCTCGTCTTTCTTCTTTTCGTTCGGACGAACACGCTCCTCCGGAGAAGAGAGAATAAAATTAGGATGAAACACGTGAGACGGCGGGTAGACGCGAAGAGAGGAATTCCGTCTCTTCTTCTTTTCATTCTTTTTCTTTTTCCTCCGTAACTTGGAAGGTCGGACAAGGTCGGATATGATTATCTTCTTATGGTACCGACCCTACCGACAGAGGGAAGAACTGCGCTGTGCTCTACGTGCTTCATCATTTAACAATAACTATTTCTATTTTTTTATTTTTTCTCTGTGTTGTAGATTTACAAAGCCGCAAACGTTCGCCGATTGCATCGGAAACGAGCTTCCCCTTGGTTGGGAAGAGGCCTATGACAAACACGTGGGTGCTTATTACATCAATCATGTTAATCGTAAGTGTAAACTCTATTTTTCTTTTTTCTTTGTCTCTTCTCTCCTTCAATTTGTTGTCAAAACATTGTCTTATTTTTGTGGTCAATTATATAGAAACGACTCAGCTCGAAGATCCGCGACAGGAATGGCGGGCAATTCAAGAAGCCATGCTACGAGAATACCTTCAAACAGCGCAGGACGTACTCGAGGTGAGTTTTCTATCTATTTATGGAATTTGTTCGTTGATCTGGATTTGTTCGTTGCCCCGATGAATTTATACGAGAGGAAAATAGAGGGGAGACGGTGGGAGGGGAGCAGCGTAGACAGGAAGTCATTCCGTGAGAAATCATGGTACTTCCGGTCACTCGGCCGGTGCGGTGCACCCTCTACCGAGATCTCCCTAACTGAGATTAAATCGTTTTTGCTTATCCTCCTCAACCAATGTGTGTTTGCCTTTTATATTAATATATCACGGAATTTATTATTTATTTGTCATTTTTTTCTTCAACTTTCTTCTTCTTTGTCAAGTTGTTGTCACTTATCCGTTGTTCATAAAGATTCGTCTTTGGTAGGGACAATTAATCGTAGAGGGGAATTTATAGTTGGAGACACCAAGGAATTTGACGTTTTAGTCGAAAAAACGGGTCGTCGCACGAGGTATTTGGGAAAAGTCTCTGGTCGGTAGGGACCAAGAGAACTCGAACCTAAAGAGAAAGAGAGAGAGAGAGACCAAAAAGAATTCTTTGGATTTCGTGCCATGTGGGGCTAGAGAGGAGAATGTCTGTTCTGTTCTGTTCTGTTCTGTTCTGTTTGGCTTGGATCCGACCAAAGTATTTCGTCGTTCCTTGTGTTGCTTCCTCCTTCTCTCTTTCGACGACGACGACGACGACGACGACGGATCCTCCAGATGCGAGAGGAATCTTAATTGTCATTTATTTTTGCCCGCCTCCTAAAGATAATATACAAAAAGTATACAGATTTTCCACTTATTTTGATCAAATATTGAAATATTAGCAAATTTGTACGTTCGTTAAATTAAACAGCGAGTTGTTCCAGGAGAACAAGACGAATCATTTGGTAGTTTTTTTTTTTCAATACGTCAATGTCTCATATCTTCAATTTGCGAACAAACAATCCATCGGCGAATTTTGTATTCGTAATGAATTTGCATAACTGACCAGTTACAATAAAGTTTTCCTTGTCAAAGCAACGTTGAAAACTACGCGAATAGAAGTTTGTCTAGAAATAGGAACTGCCTAGTGGGCTGGTGTTCATTTAAATCTCCCCGGCAGGTGTAACGTCTACACAGATACCGAAATGTATCTTTGACATTACCCAAGCTGAAAATAGCGCTTACGGCAAAGCGGCAAAGCGGCAAAGCGGCAAGGCGGCAAGGCGGCAAGGCGGCAAGGCGGCAAGAGCGTATCTCATAACGGTTCGCGAGTCATTGACATCGGACAAATTTTCTTTCGGAAATATATACACGATAGTGTGTGTGTGTGTATGTATGTCAGATAGTAGTAGCCGTCTAGAAAATATAACATTTGAAAGAAAAGAAAAAGAAAAGAAAAAGAAAAGAAAAGATTGACAAAAACGTAGCGCCCAAGTTTTAGACCCAGGCGCGCGTTCATGCTTTCTCCGAATGCATCTTCCGAATGCATCTTGAAGAAAGGATGCGGGTTTTCCGTCCTCCTTACCCCCTCTCTCCGGGTCGGATTCTCTCGCCGCTCCCGGTTGCACTGTTCTCGCGCCATGCGACCCTTTTCCCGTAGCGCGACGACTACCGGTGTTACGCTCGTAGGGCCCCAGGCGGTCCAAGAAACGACTCACGAACAGCCACGAGTACTCCCGAGGGCACACGAATGCAAACGTCTCTCGGACTAAACCAAGTTGCCGCCGACTTCCACGAGATTCACGAATCCAAATTGGAAACACCTTTTGTTTTTTCTTTTTCTTTTTTTTCTTTTTCTTTTTTTTTTCTTTTTCCAACATCATCCTGTCTTTCGACCTTTCACCGATTATTTATCTTACAATGACATCAGAGCTTATCTCTCAGAAGAGCACATTCTAGGGAAAGGGTTATAATAATTGTTCATTAGTCGTGACTTATCGGCGAAGGAATTCAACGAGCGCGATTATCAAAGCGTTATCAAAGCGTTATCAAAGCGTAGGACAACGCCCATCATCATCCATAGAACGCGACGCGCTCCGGAATTCGAGCCACATACATAAAGGGTGTTCGCGCTTAACTCGCAACGACTTCCCAAGGAATCTCGATATAATAGTCTCCGACACGTCGCTCATCTCGAAGGAATCTCACGAGGGCTCGGTTTCCGATTTCATCTTCCGACCAGAGAGAGAGAGAGAGAGAGAGAGAGAGAGAGAGAGAGAGAGAGAGAGATCGGTGCTCGTGACAAGACCACAGCAACAGAGGGACGACAACGACGACTACGAGCGACGAATTCGAAAGAAGCTTAGGATGCGTTCTTCAGATCTGGAATTTTCACCTCCATTGTCAAAGAAGAAGAAGAAGAAGAAGAAGAAGAAGGAGAAGAAGAAGAACAAGGGACAATTATAAATAATTTCATTTTGGAATTTTTCTTTAAAAGCGTCCTTTAGCAATTTCATTGTATGCACAGTTGGGCAAACATTTGTCAACAATGATATGGATTCATAAGGATACACCCTATATATGTATGTAGATGTCAAGCAGTCGATTCATCGATCGAGAATCTTTATCGTCGTCGAGTTCTTTCGTAATGCATCATCCGATCGATAATATACGCGCGGCGGGGCCACGTGTTCGATAAGGACGAAAGATCGTGAATCGCGTGGCCTTGTTGCGTCTACAGGGTCTACACCACCGATTTACTTTTTGTATAAAAAATGAAATAATTTAGTTGTTACTTGGATATAATGATTGAAATAGGGAATATTGTTAAGGATTGTTTTAAGGAGAGTTATCGGTAGGTAGGTAGGCCGCGACGCGATAGCATCGCATTCCATTCATATCAGCATTGGTCCGCTCGGTTGCTCTCCCGTTGCCCCGCCTCCTCTACCCCCACTACCGGAGAACCCGCGCAAGTACAGTTGTAGGCGCTCTTTTACACGAGCGACGATCGCCATCATGGCCTTGCACGGCGCGCATTCCTCTTCCAAAATATGTTCAAACCGAAATAGTCTTTTCCACATTTACATAGATGATAGATCTACTTACGATCGATTGCAAAATTAACAAATTGGAAAATACCACCAAATTGTGTATTGTTATATCATCGTATCTCCTTCATTTCTCCCATATCTTTTTCGAAGCAGAGGGACGTGAAATAGAATTTGGTCAATGTTCTATATGGAAAAAGACAAAATACTTGCAAACAGATAATTAGATATTTTATTTATATCTTTGACCGAGACGTGAATCGATTGGTCGGCTCGATTCGGTAATTTTCGGCAAGACTCGGTCGCGCGGAGGGTCGACCGACAACAGCTGCTGCCTGCGACGGGTGCTGAGACACGGGTGCTGCGACGACTTAAGGCCCCGCCGATGTAGAGTTTGTAGTAGTGGTAGGGACATACGTAGTAAACCCGAAGACAGGTGGCCACGGCATGCTTAGCTTCCTCCTGAAATACATCTTCGCAGCGGCGTTTATGATAATTGCACGCCGCCGTGTGACTGGCGCCAGTGCCTTTCCCTCTCGTCTGTCTTTCTTGCTTGCTTGCTTGCTTGCTTGCTTCCTTCGAAAAATCGACTAGCACAAAATATGCCTTTCTAACGAAATTTGCCAATTCCTTTTTTAAGGAATTGTCCTTGTCTTGCCTTGCCTTGCCTTGCCTTGCATTACAATCCCTCGGTCGGCTCTTTCTCCCGGTTGGTTGGCAGCCACGTGCGCCTCGAGAAGCTTCTTTTATATCCTTGCTCTTTGTTCGGCAGCAGCTGTCCGCCCGAACAAATTCCTTTCCTCCCGATTCCACTACTTCGATCCAAAGTAGAAGACGTCGCTCCAAGTTTTTTATCCGAGAGGAGCCAATGCCCGACCTAAAAACATCCTTTTTTTTCCTTCTTTTTTCTTCTTCTTTTTCTTCTTTTTCTTCTTTTTCTTCTTTTAAATATATATATATGTATTTATTATATAAAGGAACTTTTGTGAAATTTGTGCGCGCGTGCATAAGGATGACGAGATCGAGATTTAGTTTCACCAAAATTCTTCGGATGCCAAGAGATTGTCCCTTCCAAATATGGCCAAGTTATTTACCTTTTCTCATTGGATGGCTTACGTATATACACGCCTATAAAATACGCACGTATTTGTGTGTATTTTCTACCATCGGTAAATCGTCAAAGAGAAAATCAAAAGAGAAGGCTCAAATTTGCACAGCCGTCTTGCGTCGACTATTTTTGTTCGAACCGTATAACGACAATACGATGCTTATCTCTTTTTTTCTTCTCCTTCCTACCTATACGTATGCAAATATACGCGTATGTATACACATGGTGTTTCCTTTAACTCGACCAATTTCATGAGTTTATACTTACTTTGGATCAGAGTTTCTCAAACATAATTACACATTTTTGCTTGACTTACAAGTTTATATTTTTCTTCGAGTCATTGTTAGAGAAACCCTGCTTTATCTAATGTGACAAAATCAAATATGATATCGTTAATTGTTCTACATTAGTACTACTTTTATTTTACGACGCAGCAGTTTGATAGAATTCCAATGCCACGCGCGCCCAATGCTTTAGTATTCCTTTTAAATGGTTAAACAAATAATTTCACATTCCATGGCTTGCTTGTGCTCGCTCGTGAGTGAGTGAGTGAGTACAATATTATTGAATCAACCATTTATACAAAAAAAGTCCTACCAACAATCGTCTGTTGATCACTTTAGAGCTCCGCATTATGCTTTCTCGTCATCGTCTTGAGGTAATCGGAGCTAATCTTTTATCTTTCTCTCTCTCTCTCTCTCTCTCTCTCTCTCTCTCCCTCCCTCGGGAACGTGAGGCACGAGACCCATTTCATACGGAATTCAGTAGCTACAGGGCAATCACGTGAGCACCCGGTAGCATCCAGCCTCCTAAACCTAATCATTTTAATCTCCGAGCTGGTTCTCCCTTGGACGGGTTGGAGTCTAGCCTTTCAAAAAAGTAGTCACGTCCAACAAGAGAAACTTTCTGCTCGATTTTCGTTCCTCGCGCAATCAACTCTCACCGTTATTGTCGACATCCAACGAATCTAATTAAAACTATCATTTCATTAGAGAATAGAAATAAGGGTTTGTTCGTCAAGAAAATTGACATTGACCTCGTGATTTTGGTCTCCGTCTATCTGTCTATCCGTCTATCCGTCTATCCGTCTATCCGTCATCCGATTATCCTTTTCTATCCATCCATCTTTCCGTTGTACGTAGGAGCTAGGGCGGTGGTTAACGCGAGCTATAAAAGGGGCCCCGAGTCGAAGGAGTTGCCATTCGTGCTGCTTTCGATGGTGGGGATAGGACCCCCTACTCGCCGAGGCCTCACCGAGGCCTCCTTCGAGGCCTCGTCGCCGCCGCCGCCGCTGCCGCCGCCGCCGCCGCCGCCGTCGATGCTCCGCGTCTTCGTCCCGGCTCCGTTCAGATAAATATGCGGGAGAGGCCGGAATTCCCCACTCGGCTGCATTCCAATCCCTCCTTTTTCTTCACGACTGATCTCTCTTTCTCTCTCCCCCTTCTCTCTTCCTTCCTTCCTTCCTTACTATTACTATTACTACACTACTACATTACTACTACTACACTACTACTATCATTATTATTATTATTATTATTTTCCATTTCTGTTTCTTTTTTTTTTATTTCATGCAAATGCATGCATCTTATTCTTCGAAGAACGCTCAAACGTTCATCGTCGCCTATAATATAACATTCGATTTCTACATATTCTACGTATTTCTATTTATATTTTCTTCTTCTTTACTCAGGTCAGTCCGAGTCGCCTTTAGTTTCCATGAATTTGCTTCTAAAATACCTCAAAATCTTTGGTTAGAATATCCACGCATTGCTGAGTTCTTGGTAATTGTCTCTGGGTTCGTTTCTAGAAGAAACATTATACAAGTGAGAGATAGAGAGAGAGAGAGAGAGAGAGAGAGAGAGAGAGGTCTTATGCTCTTATGCTCTTATGCTCTTATGCTCTTATGCTCTTACAAGGGCTCTATCAGGTCTTGATTAGCTTCGAGTGGAAGATAAAGAATAGGAGAATCTTGGTTGGAATTATCCGTCGCTTTACGGTACTTTACAGGATTGTGGTGTACAGTATTATAGTATATTGACATTCGGTATCCTTTCCATGCGAATCTTTCAAATATTCTGGCAGTACGGATTAACGCCTGAGAAGAGAAAACCTGGAAATGAAGCCGAGACAGAAGATCGAAAGAAGAAAGTGAAGAGGAGTGTTGCAGAAGAGGGAGGGTAAGAGAAATAAGGGCCTCCTTCCGCGAGGCGAGTGAACTGACTCGAACTGACTCGAACTCAGTCGAACTCACTCGATAGCATCTCTGCGGCTTCCTTCGACAATAATAGTGCGCGCAAACTAAGAAATATGCGCGTAAGTGAGCGAACCTCCATTGGGGCATGGCTTTGATGGTTTCTCTCCTGGTACTCTATGTACTAATGCCGATGCTCACAGAGTGGTATGTAGTGGTAGACCGTGTTATGTAGTGTGGGTCGGTGGGGCCCAGTCAGGGCTCCAGAAATTCCAACAAGGACAGGGCATAATGCGCGACTCAAGGTCGGTTCTACTACTCTCTGAGCTCTCCCGGAGATGGGAGCACGTTCAGCAGGGTCGTACCGTGACCTCGCCGTTCTCCCACCACAACTGGAATCACTAGCATCACCACCACCACCAGCACCACCACCAGCACCAGCACCAACACCAGCACCAACACCAGCACCACCAGCAGCAGCAGCAGCAGCAGCAGCAGCAGCACACGAGGATCGCCAGTTACGACAGGATCGTGGGCTTATGCCCGCGGCGCCCTGCATTTCACATTCCACGCCGATTAAAAAAACGCGCACCCACTACACTAGAATACGAAAGGTGATCCCCAATGTTACGGAAATAATAAGCTTTATAGTAGAAATTCTTTTCTTAGGATAAGCTTTTAATCGACTCATCAAATAAGTATCCAATTGAGAACGTCTTAACATTTTCTAATCCCTTTTGTAATGTCCAATTGTTTGTAATATATGCTCGAGACGCAGTGATGGTTTTTTCCTTTTGTTCGATTTGTTTGTTCCTCCCCGTCTTCGTAGTAGACGACGACGACGACGTCGTAGTATTCGGATAGGAAGGTGGCACGGAGATTGCGTTGGCACGGTCCTGTGGGGCCGCCGAGAAGATGAGGACCGCCTTTTTATAGTGGGTAAGAAACAGGCATTTGAGGCCGCCACGAATAGAGAGAGAAGGAGCAAAGGAAGAGGAAGAGGAAGAATACGCAGAAGAAAGAGTCAGCTGGTGTTGATGGTGGGGCGGCAAGGGAAGAAGGAGCACGTATTAAGGGAGAGAGAACTCGCGCTGCAAGAAGCGAAGCAAGAGAAGGCAAAAAAGTAAAAAGGTGGGATCCCTTAAAAATTGAGACCCAAGAGGTGGGGATCGGAATTTCGGGCCCCGTAAACCGGCCAGTCTCGAAAAGGTCTTCGCGAAGATAAGGCAAGGAGAAGAGGAGAGCCACGCGCGTTCGAAAGAAGCGGAGGAATGGTCAAGTTGCGCCACGCAAGGAGTAAGAAGTAAACGAAGAAGAGATTAAAGGTGGAGGTGGAAATATCGCGCAGCGCGAGCTTCGCGGGGCCAGTACACGGTGTGTACTCGGCATGGACCGTCAGTACACCCTTTGTGTACTCGTACCGGCGCACCAATACCGCACGTACCTCGATAATTATCGTCACCAATATCGTCGTTTAAATCATCGATTCGTTCAACAATACCAACATCACCAACAGGAACAAATTTACGAGAACGTCGTATCTCAGTATCGGATGAGAATGTGTTATCACAACGATTACGAGAACGACGAGCAGATCCAACGTTTTTACTGGGAGCAATGTTATAAGCAGGATGATACGGACGCTACTGCTTATTATTATTGCGAATACGTAAGGAATTGCTTCCGTATCCAGTCCAAATACAACCCCCACCCCCACCCCCACCCCCACAAATTAAATCTAACTATTAATTACAAATGTATGGTGTGCGCACAGTGACTATATGACTGATAGTACTTTACAACTATTCCTTTATTATCGTTTGATATCGTTGCTCTAACGGTTCCAAAATAATAATCATCTATGTTGCAGGCAAAGAAGGAGATTTACGACGTGAAGCAACAGAGGCTGTGTCTGGCTCAAGATGAGTACAATCACCTCAACAACGCATTAACGACGCTCGGCGCATCGCGTACCAGCCGTAAGTAGTACCTACTTTGTTGATATCCTTCCTCCAACAGAATATGCGTGATCCAAGTATTTTTCTTCATATCTTCTTTATTTCCTGCAGTGTGTTCGAGCTCGAGTTCCTTGAGTACCAAGTACGATCCAGATCTATTGAAATCCGATGTCGCGCTTGCGAGGAGCCGAGTGTCTCGGCTCAAACGAGAGCTCGAACAAATTCGAGCAGAGATGAATTGCACGCAACGAGGAGTCGACACACTTGCTAGGTACGCGCTTGCTAGCTACTACTACTACTACTACTACTACTACTACTACAATTGCCTATATTTGCCTATATTTGCCTATATTTGCCTATATTATTGTTGCGTGTATTTATTCAATTTGTTCTCTTTGATTCTTTGCTGTTACTACAGCGTTGAACAAAAGCTGAGCGGCCACCATGGAGGTTGTTACAATATTACGGAAGCTCAGGCAATCATGACGGAGTTAAGAAATATTCAAAAGTCTTTGAGCTCCGGTGAAAAAGAAAAGGCAGAGTTGATGCAATCGTTGGCTCAATTAAAAGACGAATTGACGAGGTTGCAGCTTTGCGAGGGTAGCCCGGAGGCTAGTACTCTTAGTTTACCTCAGGAAAAGCTCAGTACTGCTTCCCAGACAGATCTTTCCGGTGAATTGGTGCCAATTGGTACGAGACTAGCTGAAATGGCGAGAATGAGGCTACAATACGATGAAGCGAGAAAGAGGATACAACATATTCAACAACAGTTGGCCGATCTCGAAGAAAAAGTGACTCCTGGTCAAACGGAAAGCGATAAGGACAAGTTATTACTATTTCAGGAAAAGGAACAATTGTTGAGAGAATTGCGTAGCATAACTCCAAGGACGAGGACTCAACAGGATATGAAGAAGATACAGTGCGAGATACGACGTCTCGAGCAGGATCTTAACAATGCCCTGGAATTGTCGAACAAGACGATTACGGATCGAGTTAGGTTGCACGAAGAGAAGCAAATGTTGCTTCAACAATTGCGAGATGCTTTGCGTTCTATGGCGATGTTGGAGGGACAATTAAAGAGTCTCAGTGCTAGTACGCTATCGGTTAGCAGTAGTTCGAGTCTTGGTAGTCTTAGTACGACAAGTAGTAAAGGATCTCTCAGTTCCGGGCTTAGTTTTACCGATATTTATGGCGGACCGCAATGCTGGGATCCGTTGGTACCTCTCAACAGGATCGACCCGTCGATATGGTTGATTTACATAGGCGGGTAGAACGATTGCTTAGAGGCTCAGAACAGAACAATTATATTAACACACCTTCTCCAGGAAGATCTCAACCGAGTCTTTCCCCTCGGTCGAGTCTTTCGAGCGTGAGTCCACCGGTCTCACCCCTTTACGAGAATGCTCCTATGGGTCCACCACCCGCGTACGAGCAAGTGGAATTACAGAGAAGACAACAGAGGTCGGCCTTGTCGTCGAGTCTTATGGTTTCTTCCTGTGCCCATTTGGATGGCAGTCAGCTTGAGGACAGACTGACCGAATTAAGGCTAAGTCAGCAACAAAATACTCCTCAAGAGCAGCAACAACAGCAGCAGCAGCAACAACAACAACAACACCACCACCACCACCAACAACAACACCAACAACAACAACAACAACAACAGGTTTCTCTTCCTCCACACGATCGTCTTAAGCTCGTCGTTGGCCCTCATCCACCCGTCGAATTACAATCTAGCAACATGTCACAAGGTAGCGGCTTGGGTAGGCCTGCTACAACCCTTACGGGATGTATCATGCAATTGCAAGAACCGCCACCTTTATCGCCTATCAGCGAAACACCACCGCCTACGGGTATACGTTCTAGGGCTAGTAGTTCCGGCACCAATACCAGATCTGTATCTGCTGCGGTTTCCGACGAAAGCGTTGCCGGTGACTCGGGTGTTTTCGAGGCATCCAATCGCCGAAGACTTTCTGGATTGATCGGAGATGCCGCTGATCCTCTTGTATCTGCCGAAATGAGTTTAGAAACGGCCCAAGTGCAGATTAAACTTCGGTAGGTATTTTTAATGGCGGAGGAACGAGCAAATAATCGATTGTTAATCGGTCCTTTTATTAATCGAAGAAATTTCTTTGCTCAGATATTCCGTGAGCGATGGCCTACTTCATATTGGCATCGAGCGTGCACGAAATCTGGCTGCCCTTTTTATACCAAACAATACACAAGTGTGAGTAATTTTGTTTTCGTAATCGAGTCGCTCTACGTATTTAAAACTGTAATGCAATTATGAAATATCATTGTCCAGCGAATCCAGCGTTGTTGAAATATTCCAAATAACAAAGATATATAATAACAATAATAATAATAAAAGTTGTATCTAATTTCAGATATATAAAAGCTGCGTTATTGCCGATGCAACCGCCTGTTAATCAAATGTGTTGTACGAAAGCAGTGACGGATCTTCGAAAGCCAACGTTCGGCGAAATATTTCCCGTCGCTGTTCCTTTGAACAAGCTCTATACGAAGACCCTGCAGGTGAACGTTTGGTGTACTGGCAACGAGTTTGAGGAGTGCTTGGTAATTTAATTGTTTCTTCTTATTTATTTTCATTATTACAAGATTTAGTTGATTTGTTAATTATTGCGTTTACATTTATACAGGGGTCCGCCCAAGTCTCGCTTGCAGACTTCAGTCCAGAATCGCCGAGCGTAAAATGGTACAACATACTTTCCTTTCGTTTTATGCAGCCGTCCGATAGTCCCAATACCAGTACTGCTAATAATAGTGCCTCGACTAGTACAACGAAACAGGCTAAACACGATAAACAAGAGTCGGACATTTCGGTTTATCGTGGAATACAAAATGCCAAGGAAGAAAGTAGCGACGAAAGTACCATCATTAGTTCTCAAACGTCGACGTTGACGAGAAATCAGGGTTGCGATGAACTTCAAACCGCTGTATCTATTAGACTAGAAGAATTGGCCAATTGTTTGGGTAGCCCGGAAGAAGAAGACGAGGACGGTGGTGGCTGTGGTGGTGGTGGTGGTGGTGCTGGTGGTGCTGGTGGTGGTGTTGGTGCTGGTGGTGACGGTGACGGTGACGATGGTTCTGATAGTGGCAGCGAAGACAGTGAAGAAGAAGAAGGCTATATCATGGAATTTATGATGGAAGATAATGTTCTGGAAGATGTTTTAGAGCACGAGGTTAATATACTTTCCTTCTTACTTGTAGAGTTAGATTTTGTTCAGCTTATTCAAACCTCTTGTCGTTATCATCGTTTTGTAGGAGGAAGAAGAGCTTAACGAAGAAACGAAACTAACTCAGGATAAGGAGACCAACACGGAATGTATTTTTATCCCAGAACAAGGGAAACAGAGAAAGCTTTCGACAGCTGGAGTAGTACAAGGGGCTATTCACGACGATAAAAATTCAATCGTGATAAAGAGGAGTCAAACGTTTTCACCGAGTGCTGCTGTCAGCAAGAATCATTACATCTGTCGTGTAAGTAATAATTGCGATTGTAATCGAATAATCATACATTTGCATTTATAATCGTAAATCTTAAATCGTAAATCTTGTTTGTTTAGCTCAATCGAAGCGATAGCGACAGCAGCATGCCACTATATCGTAGAGGTGGGCCCTTTCAACGAAACTCCGTAGAAAGACGTTCGCTTCGTTGGAGGCGACCGTCATCGGCCTTAAGTTGTAAGACAACCTCGAAAAAATCCAATCACTTGCCTCCAACTGCCAGGACATCGTTGGATCTCGAATTAGATCTTCAAGCACAACACGCTAGACTGCACAATCTTCAGGACGAACTTAACAGTTTGCGAGAATTAAAGCAACGAATGGAACAGGCACGCGAGAAGGGAGACACCGATCTAGCCAGTTGGTTACTAGAGGATCACAAGTTTGTAACTTTGATGGCACAAGCTGAGAGCGGTAGAAACGGAAAGAGTGCGGAGGATAAGAAGGTGGAGAAGATGTTGAAGAAGACGTCGAAAGAAATATATAAATTGAGAAAGACAAAGGCCGGCAAAGGAAAACCTGACATCATATCTTTTAAGTAAGTACGCGTGATATTACAAGTTGTTCTTTTTTCAATGAATTATTGCTACGTTGACATATTGCTATGTGTGTTACTTGCAGAGAAAAAATGGCATTTTTTACGCGGGTAAACGTAAACGTTCCTGCTCTACCGTCGGACGATTTATCTCCAGAAAGCTCGATACTGTCGACAGACGCGTCCTTGCAAAAGAAATACACGTCCGAACCACTAGCAGCACAAAGTGAAAATGTTTTGAGAAGTAGTGCTAGTGCCATGGGTAACGAAGTATCGCTAGTAAGTGCCGGTAGTAGTAGCAGCATCGTACATCGTTCGACAGATGTTGACACTACAACAAACAATACCAGCAACAAAAGCGTCAATTCAAAAGGCCGGCCAAACACTACGGAGAATGGTCAGAAAGAAGATGCCGAAAACTCCGAGGATAATGCCAACGGGGAGCCTAAGAGATACGAGTACGTTGTCGATAGAGTTCTTGGTGTCGAAGTTTAACATTCAGCCTGCTTTTCATTTTTTTTTTTTCTTTTTTTTTTGTTATTCTTTCTTTCTACATTGATCTGAACATTTGTACTGTTCAATTATATGATATTATATTGATGATCATTGATGTCATCATCAGTTGCGATCAAAGGAAATCCTCTTATCAAGCGGGTCGCTATAAAAGCGACCGACGATTACGAGGATTTTAGGCCAGGTCTTTAATCTTTTGCGTTCATCGATTTTAGAGGTGCCATGCAAAAGAATAGTTTGTAAAGAGTCATAATTTTTCTCCCCCCCCTTTTTTTATTTATTTATTTTTTGTCCGTCGCACTCGACTGTGTAAACCGATGCAGCAACCCTGACTCGTTAACATTTTCTTTTTTTGTATTGTCTTATACGGGCCGATTTGCGGAATAGATGGAATGCGCGCGTTTAACTTTTAGAAAAAGCGTTCTGTACATATGCGAAACCATTGTAAGTTATTTAAACGACGAGATTCGTCGATATCAATCTTTAATTTAATTTTGTTAAATTTCCCCTTTCTTCGTCTTCGTCTTCGTCTTCGTCTTCGTCTGCGTCCCTCTTTCTGTAGTAATTTTTTGGCTGTTATTCCGTTCGTTTTCTCTGCGAATCAGAGCACACGACCCACCGAATGCAGCTGGTCTGCGATTTGAAAAGAAGAAGAAGAAGTAGAAAAAAAAAAAAAAAGAGTTAGTAATTAAAAATAAAAAGAAAATTGAAAAGTTATGCCCTGGTTGGCTGAACTTCGCTTTGACTCTCGGCACTGCCATTTTCTTCGTAACGTTGTTGTGTGTATTCGTTTTTATTAAAGCGGTGTTGAGAAGAGTCGTCGAGAAAAACTCGACGACGACGACGACGACGACAAAAGAAAAAGTGCCTTTAAAATAAATTAACACGCCGCTCTGAAGATGTATAATTTATTATTGTATTTTATATCGTTTGCCACTGACCGTTCTCCGAGGAAAAAGAAAACGAAAGAAAACGAAAGAAAACGAAAGAAAACAAAAGAAAAGAAGAAGAATGTATGAAAAATGTATCGATCAAACCGACTAGTTGGAAAACAATGTATATGTATGCGTGTATACTTGTAACGATCGGCCATTTGTCGAGAAGCTAATATTAGCTAATATTGTACATAGATTTTGTGATCGGAAAAATTGCGAAATGGAATTGATCAATGATGGGGATGATAGTATGTATTACGTTTGCATGTGATAATATTAATGTTGCGTCGCGCGCGTGTCAGCTCGTAATTGAATTATCGTCTGCATTACGACTAATAGCACGCGAATTGAATTGAACGATGGTACCCCCGTTGTGGCCATATAATTGCTTCGTTTATTGTAATTGACGAGACACGAAAGACGGAAGGGACATGTAGGAAAATTCTTAACAAATAATCTTAATAAATGTAAATAATTTTGTAAATAGATATTCGACAATCATGTTTTAATGCGCTTATAAATAATATACGTTGATATGTATGTATTAAAATGCGCGAGCGAGCGATTATTTCCATAGGATAGAGCGTACGTAGTGTATGACCGATGGCGAATATTGTCTTCTTCTATGTACCTCGCACTTCGTATACCTATAGACTATATTGTATTTTTTTCTCGACAGAGAGAGAGCGAGAGCGAGAGCGAGAGAGAAATAGAAAGGGAAAGAAAGAGAGAGAGAGAGAGAGAGAGAGAGAGAAAACTAGAAAAAAAACCACGTATTATTATTATTATTATTTTTCCTTACTAAAGTGTCCGATCTATTACACTAATGTATCGAATTAACGTTATATTTGTATTATTTAGCACGTTACTATGGAGTATAAGTACGATAATGATTAAAATCAATCATGATAACGATTAAATTAAGGAAGATTATAACGATAATGATACTTCATTTTCCTTTTTTTTCCTTTTTTTTTCTTTCTTTTTTCTTCGTAAAGAAACATTACACGCATTACAGACGACATGTAAAGACTCTCTCACTGAAAGGATCACAATTACAGCATGATTTGTAAGTAACGTATGGTTCGTATGGTAATGATTAAAAAGAGATAAATATAAATATAAATATATCGTGATTTTTTTTTGTTTTTATACTTTCCTCTCTTTTCTATTATATATACTATAACTGTGGGTAAGTAGTTTATGCGACACCCTGTATATAGGTAGAATTGTAAAGAGAGGTGGGGAAAGGTATAGCCAAGGAAGGGTCTTTGAGTTTAGGTCGAGTTAGGTCGAGTTAGGTTGAGAGGTTCAGTAGAGCGGTGCACGAGCTCGGCCGCTCATCGGCGAACGCGCGATGCTACTTTGGACTTTTGTACGAACAGCATTTTCCGCTTCCCTTGGTGCTGTCGTGCAGATAGTGATCTTGGTTTTACAAAGTTCCGCCACATCGAGGGTTCAAGCTACTCTGCCACCTGGTGCTGGTTAGTCATTTTGTACATTATGTAACTAAAATCTAATTACAACACGTGGGCTCGATCGATTATGTTTGTATTATTGATAAGACACATCGATTAATATTCGCATATAAAACTAGAAAGTCACAACTGTAAAGCTTAGAAAATATAGTAGGTGGACTTAAGTAATTCAACGCTTGCCGCAAGTGCGCGCCAGGTAATCGATATTAATATCGGCGCGATACCTACACGTGCTGTACAACCTACGCGGATATCTACGCGGATACCTACGCGGATACCTACGCGGATACCTACGCGAATAAGTCAATCGCAAGATCATTTCGCCAATTTATAATTCCATTGACAACACTTACATTTCATACATTTCTTTGTTTCGCTCCACAATTTTGATTGATGACAAATATATTTGGTGAAAAATACACATCGAGGGACAAAAGGTTGTTGGGATTTCCATTAGGAGGGTGGGTATCTCGCGAGAGATAGAAAGGCATAACTTTACATAGAGTTAATCAAAATCAATTTCACCGATTCTCACCATAGGAACTCGCTTTTCTATTGATTTAACATCTGACCATCGCTGTCTAAAAATATCTTTGCAGGGTGGTGCACATAAAGTCGATGGTAATGTGCTGCTAAAAATGTGGATAATTTGGTTATCCAACAAATCAACGGATTCCGAGATTCGATTAAGATTTCGTTTTTCATTCGAAAAATTAGTTGGATGTTGCGACGTTGAACACTTCGCCGAAGTTTCCGGACCGGAAACGCAAACCGACCGTAAAACCAGGTCGTCCTAGTTGTAGTTCGTCTAAATGCAAAAAAAAAAAAAAAAACAAAGAAAAAGAAACTTTGCCTAATCGAAGCGAATGGATTCGATATGGATTCGATATGGATTGGATATGGATTGGATGCCTTGCATTGTCTTCTTGCCTATCTTCAAAGATTTCTAATAAAATATGCAACATGATTATCCATTTTTGTAATATTTTTCATCACATTGAAATATAGTATAAAAGACAATTAACTGATAAAATGTTGCAATAAAATCAAACTATTACTTTTTTCTATTTTAAAGATAAGTTCTTATTCGACCCAGTTAAAGACCCAGTTATCGCGTAAAACATAGAATAAGATTGCATAAAAGATACCCGTGGAAAATATACTAGCGTACACATGTGTTCACGTATCAATGATTGCATTACGGAATAAACTTTGTTCGTTCGATTTATTTTATCTTTTAAATATGTAATATTATTCAAACTGTATTGTGTCACGAAGAAAGTCAAAAATTTGGATAGATCATCATAACTTTTGACTAAAACTAATAACTCATCATATCGATAACTATTAGCTCCATTCATTCGAACGTGTGCGCGAGTTCAAGGTACTCCGAAAAGTACTTTAGCATTTGTTTAAAAGCTAATATTTTGAATGGGAGATAATGATGCAATTTTTACGAGACACGTTGCCGTCTTTCCGACGTCACGAGATCGCGTGATAAAAGGACAGGTACGCTTAGTTTCTTTCCGTGGACTTCCGTGGTGTTTCATCCCTAGCTTTGTCGTGACGACACGAGTTCACCCTCCAGGTCGTTGCTCTCTTTCGCCGATTACTATCCATATTCTAGTGGACTTGAACAACTAATGTGGAAGCATGGAAAATGAAGTTCTTCAGATTAATCAAATGATGCTCTCTCTGATTAAGCAGCAAAGGCTGCTTATTTTGTATACTTTTGCATTGAATGTTTGTTGAATTTTTGGATTTTCAGAAGACGAGATAATCTTAATCGAGCATCTACCTGGTCGTCGAGTCCATCTGCAAGATTTTTTTTGGACTGGTATAGATGATGCTCCACCATGGGTTGATCCAAATCAAGGTTTGACATTTTACGAGACTAGAACGGTTCATCATACGGTCACTATCTATTCTCCAAATGATCAAGATGATAAAGGTGTTTCGGCACCTGCACCACCCTATGGACCCGAATGTACGACTTGTATTAATCCCACTCCGCGTTTAAACGAGGACAACAACGACAACGACGACAACGACGACAACGACGACAACGACGACAACGACAACGACAACGACAAGGATCAAGACATTGGGGTTTTGATTGGCGAAGATCCTGGACCCAGGTTATAAATTTATCATTTTCTAAAGATCGCATGGACTATATTGGATTACATTTCATATATTTATGCGAAACAGATATTGGTTATTGACCGTTTTACGCGCCGGAGAATCCGTACCACAGAAGGTTGAGTTGAAATTGGCTCGTCTCTATCGGATCGCATTTTCAAGGCAACAACAACGTCATCTTGGTCTTCTTTCAACCGATCCTAGAGCTCGCAGAGCTACCAAACAACGACGATTCCACGAACAAATGGTGAAAATATATGAAATACTACATATGTAGTTTAACCATTATTATATTATATGTAGTTAACAATTTAGACAATGACTATTTTAGACAACTGGACAAAAATCATCAATTCCAACAAGTACTACTTCAATCGAATCGTCGAAAGAGGAAATGATTCAAATATCCAAACGCGAAAGAAAATTTATCTCCAAATTTCGAAACAATGACACTGAAATTCTCAATAATATATTGAACAACGGTTCAAATTTCGGCTTGAAAAAAATTCTACTGACAAATTTGAAGAAAGAAGAAGAAGCCGACGACGACGACGACGGCGACACCGACGGCGACACCGACGGCGACACCGACGGCGACATATTACGTACTAATACGACAACGGGTACTAATTCATCATCGATGATTTTCAAAGATCAACGCCTAATGAACTTTAGTTCAAAGTCATCCGTCGATTGGAGACTGTCCGAAGAAAGCAATAAAGATATCAACTCTACTGTTTCATCAAAATTACGTTCCTTGGATGGAGTCGTACAGGTCAGAATGCACAATACAAGCACGATAGAGAGTGAAGGTACTAGATTGATCTATTCCGTTCATCTTGGTGGAAAACCTGTGCCAGCCGAGACAGCAGCCAGAGACATGGCTCTACTTTCCTCTCAAGAAGTTGCTCTTGAGCTTGGTGTACCTGTTATTATTCGAAGCGAACGTGAGTTTATACTGAATGAAGACTTAGTACACACGCAACACACGCAACATAACATTAGTATTATATTTATTTGGCAAATGATAACTTGGAAAATCATTTTTAGCGTATATAAAAGAGACCAGACCCTTAGCCCTTTCGAGAAAAAGAGACGTTTGGTTGCTCGTTGGAGCTGCTGGAGCTGCTGTAATCTTACTAGGTCTACTTCTTACTGGTTTAATCCTAATAGCCAAGAGAAAACGAGCTCACAGCGCTGTCGTAGCACCACCGAATAAAAGTATACTTAAAAAGGAACGAGATTATGTTCTACCATCTCCTGGTATCGACAACGCAACTTTCTTGACGCCTGACTACTCGGAAGGCAAGGTAAGAATATCAATATAAGAATAACAATTTCATCGTGTTCAAAGAATTTTCAAATACTCTATTAACTTGTACTACTAGTAAAATGCAAATAAGGCTAGAAATTTAAATGTAAATCGCAAATTATCGGTATAAAGTTCTTCCTCTTCTTCTTCTCCCTTTGGTATAATCGTAAGAATCGTAAGAAAGTACGTAAGAAAGTACGTAAGAAAGTACGTAAGAAAGTACGTAAGATTTGATTCCGCTTGCGTGATGGAAAATGATATTCGTAAAGGAATAAGGAAAAAGGGAGGCTATTAAGAAGATGAATTTATTCTCTCCTCTCGTTGGCATGACGATATATTTTATCGATAGAGTCCAAATAAATATTCGAATTGCGTGCCAGCTCATATCCTA
This sequence comes from Polistes dominula, assembly GCF_049000335.1. Classification (NCBI taxonomy): domain Eukaryota; kingdom Metazoa; phylum Arthropoda; class Insecta; order Hymenoptera; family Vespidae; genus Polistes; species Polistes dominula. The sequence goes on along the minus strand of NW_028300998.1, from coordinate 51,691 downwards.
AATCCCCTAAAGTTATATTTTCTTGATAGATCGTAGACGGTACTACCAGTCAAAGGCAAACCCCAAGAACTCTTTCGAAAACTCCTGATACAACCGCCGACAGTCTTCATCGTAGCATCGACGAGTTTTCCACGGATAACGAGGAGGAATCTAAGAAACCTGTTGTAGCTAGTCCTTGGAGCATCGAGGACCAACCTTCGAGAAAAACAAGGTAACACGATACACAAGGATGCAATTTGCAAAATATTAAATAAGTATAATTTGGTGTTTATAAAATGCAGAGTAAGAAGTCAGGGTAGAATGATGAGAACTAACGCCATCGATCCACCAAGAACTCCGGATTCGATGGATACTATTGCTGATCATACGGAGATGTTGGAATCTCTTGAAAATGGTTACCCGAGGCAAGAAGAAGTTTTAGCCTCGCCGCGTTCTTATCTGTCTATGCCTTCTTGCAAGCAATTTCCGAGTATGCGAAGTGTAGAACCACTTTCAAGAGTCCTCGAGCCAGTAACAGTAAGAGTTCTATCTATCTATGTGAGATCTATCGTTGCATTTGCTACTAGACACGTTCGAAAAGTCTTTTACCTTATTTAGGTAAAGCATCTGGACGTAGATTCTCCCGAAAGTGGAAGACGTAGGAACAATGGCTATGCTAGAAACGATAAAGTCGGCGATTCGTTTTTAACCAGATCAAGCAGTACTTTTCGAGACCCCGGAGTCGTTGGACCTATAGTTTGGACTCTGAGAAGACAAGGATTATCTACGGAAGGTGTCACGCTTATAACCTTTTTATCCCATTCATTATATTTATACATTGATGAGAGACGAAAGCGAATAAACCGTTATCGAAAGTACATTTATCATATCATCTGGAAATATCTAATGAAATAGGATAGAAAATTTGATTGATATTTCGATTATACCTAATGATAGGTATCGGTAACGGTTTCGCCAACGAATTAAATGGAAATGATCATCCGTTCGCGCATTCTCTCGAAAGTTTTGCATTATTATCAGGTAACGGCACATCCGAAATATCGGACGTCGAACAGGTCTTCGTGGGTTCGGGTGGTCCCGTGGGTCGTGCTAGGAGACGCCTCCATGAACTCCTCGAGGACTCGTTCAGCCTCTTCGGAAGCAGAGAGCCCAAGCCTAGTAAAGAATTATTCCAAGCGACGAACACGCGTCCGAACTCTGCCGTACGCACGACGGATGCTCTCACGATATTTACCGAAGGCAAGCACAGGTAACTTTTTATTCTACACTTTGTTTTTTTTTTTTTGTTTTTTTTTTCAAATCGTATACAAGTGCCTGTATACGCACTTGCCTTGCCATTTTTATTTGTTAGTCCAACGTCAAGAACGCTGGCAGAATTAAGTACTCGACCTCGCACGTCCGTATCGAGAAGAAATCTGGTAGAAGACATTCCTGAAACTGGTCACTCGAATCATCCACGTGGTGGTACTTGGGGTTCGAGACCGCTCAGTGCTGGTCCCTTTCACAAACCTAATCTACCAGAAGTGGATACCAAGCGTATTCTAGTGGATTCTCAACTCTCGCCGGAAGATCCAGCGGTACCTTTAATCAGCAGTATCAAAAAAGAACTGGACAAATTTTCTCCGTGATAAACGGAGATAAACTTTATTAACGACTATGAACAACATAGTGTGTGTTTATATGTCGTAGGATTGCTAATTCATTTCTAGATCGTTATCAATTTCATAACTCATTAGTATAGCATAAAACATAAAACAAACACAATATTGTTCATTAGGTTTAATCGATTAAAATATAACACTTTCATATTTTATCTTGATCAATTTGAAACATGTATCATTGTAATTACCATGATTCGATCTATTATATAAATAATTGTATGTAATTTTCAATTGACGACCGACAGCTATCGAAACACTGTCGTGATGTTTAATTAACGTTTTACGATTAAAATATAATTGAATTTGATTAACTAATCAAAGTTACTATTGTCACTATTACTACCCTAATCATTTTCGATATCATATGAAGGAATGAAATCATAGAGAGATAAAATGATATAAAAAAACACAGCGCGTATAACGAATATACTATAAAGTGCTTCTTCGTTTAAACGAATATTACAATAATGTATTTTTACAAGATCTTCGATATTTCGACAAATCGATCGTTATTGCAAAAGTCTTTATAAGTATGCTCGTAATGCAACTTTAGAGTATCGTATTTTTTCACGAAGAAACTTATATATTCCGGATGTACTGGATCTACTTCGATAAAGAGACGACCTCCTGGTTTCAACGCCTTGGCACTGTACTGTATAAGAGGCTTGATAATCTTCAGTCCATCAATTCCACCATCTAAAGCCCTTAAATCCTCGTAACTGTGTGATCCGAAAAAGTAAGAGTACAAAGTAAGAGTATACGGTTGCGTGCGTGCGTGCGTGCGTGCGTGTGTGCGTTCATCTATTCTTAAAAACCATGATAATCTAGAACTACGTACATTTTAATTTCTGGCTCTAATTTCAATATATCCTTGGTTGGCACATACGGTGGATTACTAACGATAAAAGCGAAACTTTGATCTCGTAAATTTGTTGTATTGCCGGATAATGTTAATGTTCCATCTTCTTCCAATGTTGCCTGCATTACCGTCACTCTTTCTCGCAAGCCAAGCTTGCTGCAATTTTCTTTTGTTAAATCGCAAGCATGCGGATTATTATCGACTGCTATACATTTAACCTAGAATAGTATGAAAATTTACTCCGAACTATTTTTTCGATGATTACATAAATCCCATTTATTTTAATCACCTGTAATAACGCTATAATTATTATTCTTGGAGTTTTTCACTTACTATTCATTTATTAATGCACCCAAATAAAATGTACCTTATCGGAGGAGTGTGCCAATGCTAGCGATATCGCGCCAGAGCCACAACCAATTTCAAGAATTTCATGATGAGCTTCTTGCAAATAACTCAGCCTTTTCAAAATAATATCCACTATTATTTCCGTTTCCGGACGTGGAATAAAAACGGGGGGAACTAATTTCAAGGTAATATCACGAAAGTCCCATTCACCGATTATATACTGAACCGGCATCCTGTAGGACTTCATTTTCATGAAATTACGCAATACAATGTGATATAAACAACGCATACCAAATTTTCTCATTTTTTATACTGTTATCACATTTTTTACCTGGACAATCTGCATTCGCAAAGTGACTCTAACTCTTTCAATTGATCTTCCGTAAGTCGTTTATCTCGAAAATTTGTGACATCTAGAAGCTGAAAAAAAAAAAAAGAAAGAAAGAATGTTACTGATGAACTATTTCAAGTTAATTATGTCATCACTGGTTTATTTTAAAAAAGACAAAAGGCAACGCTTGAATAGTTTGTATTGAGATATAAACGGATACAAAATGGCAATGCTCCTTATAAACGAATAAATATACGAAGAATTTCATATTTTGTACCTTTTTTAAACCTACAACGTGAGCGACGATGTGCTCGATCGATTCAACGGGTTCTGGTATAGCCTCATTCTCAAACCGGTGACTCCATTTTTCAACAATCTCCCTAATGGTCGGACAATTCGTAGAACAATTGCTAGTAAAAGCACGATTCATAGTTACGTTATTCCTCGTGCGAGTAATACTCATGGCCGTGTTTTTTTCGATCACAAGAACACATGTTTTTAATATTCGACGATACAACATGTTGTCTTGAAGGGAGTTAACTCGTCGAGGCGTTCTTATCGAATGATACGTAAGAACATTATCGATTGGTAAGAAACGAAAAGGCATCTTCTTCAAAATACTGACATCTACCGGAGGACATTTTAAATCTGAAAGAACACGAGTAACTCTTCATATTAATACAATAACTTATTTACTTGTATTTTTATGAAAACGAATAAAAACAAAAAAAATAAAAAACAAAATGTGTTAAAAAAATAATCAAGAGAATTCTCAAGTCGATAGGTTATCGATCGAAGTAGTATAGAATCGAAAAATATGTCTTCGAATAACTTTAGAGTAAAAGGCGCAAGCGCGAATTCGTTTCCGTCGATATTCGGCTGATCTCGGAAATGAACGAAGCTTGGAGGGGAAGAGAATGTGTGGCGAGGATCGACGGTGTACCGGCGGCGGCGGCGGCGGCGGCAGCGGCGGCGGTGGCGGTGGCGGCGGTGACGGCAGTGACGGCGAGCGCACAGGTCAGTCGTTGCTGCTCTCGATCTTAAGTAGTAACTTATGCACGCCGTCAAATTTCACCTGGCCCTCCTCTAATCCTCCTCTTCGTCGTCGTCGTCGTCGTCGTCGTCGTCGTCATCATCATCGTCGTCGTCATCGTTGTTGTTGTTGTTGTTGTTGTCGTCGAGGAGCTAACAATAATACAATTGTCGTGGTGAGAGTGTTCGATGTGAGGGTAAATTCTAGAGAGAGAGAGAGAGAGAGAGAGAGTGACAGAGGGAGTGACAGAGGGTGGGAGAAAGAAAGAACGAAACCGATGTCGAGTGCGACGTCGTTTTCGAGCACGAGGACTCGCTTCAACGAAAAGAGGAAGAGGAAGAAGGTGCTGTATAACGACACGACACCTCGGCGTCGCTAGTTACTACCTACCTTTCCTTGCCCATCTATATGGATGTGTACGTACGTGCATGCAGTGCAACAAACAACACAATACCTATTTGGAATACAACGTTGGTGGTGTCGCTTGGTGGTTGCGTTTCTCTATCTTTTCGATGTCTAATATCAACCTAAACGTGTGTTCATTCCTATTGTTTAAGAAAGAAAGAGTTTCTACGGTTGAGCAAAAAAACGCCGGCTGACCGGAACGCTCTCAACGTTCGGGGTTCTATCACGTACCGATTTTGATTGCTATATTTTTCTCTTTCCCTCTCTCTCTTTCTTGATTTTACTAGCCTCTCGTTGCGATTAAATGTACATCATTTTCCATCTCTCTCCTTCTCGCTTTTCACCCGACACGACGAACACGAACGACGAACGATCGATTGGCGCTGTATTTGATGGTAGTGGTGGCCGCCGAGGAGAACAAGAAAGGTACGGTGAAAAGTGACAAGTAGATAGGGGGGGAGAAAGAGAGAGAGAAAGAGAGAGAGGGAGGGAGAGAGAGGAAAAGCACTCTACACGTTATCTCTCTCGCTTCCTTTCTCGCGTTCTTTACGCAACGACGTCGCAGTGTATATTACGAATATACTCGAGTGGTTAGAGAATGATGAAAAGGGATAGAAAGAGAGACAACGCAAAGTGCACAGCGAAAGTTGCAATGCGAAATACATAGATGATTTAACTTGTAAGCTAGGTACGCTAGGTACGCACGTGTGCGCGTGAGTAACTGAACTCTACCAATCGCATTGTTTCGTTACTCCGGGAAAGATTGTCAGTGATATTATTTGTAGAAAAAACCGCAATTGTCGTCGCATTGTCATCGCACTGTCATCGCATTGTCATCGCATCAACGATGGCCATCATTTCCGCATAGTTCGAAAGGATCATGAAGGAAAAACAAGAGGAAATTACTCCGGCCGGTGGTTCACGCCCTTGCGGCTTTTTTTCCGTCCGCGAGAAAGCGATAACAATAACTACGATTGCAACTACAATTGCAACTAGGATTGCGAGTACGACGTTTGAGTAGCAACGATTCCTCGAATTTACCTTGTTGGCTCAATAATTACTGTACTGTATCATCTCTCTCACTCTTCACTCTCACTCTCGAAACACACGACACGCAGCACACACAGCACACACCTACCACTTCCTTTACCCTGATTCCCCACCATCCACCTGCAACCTATCCCATTCCTTCTATCGACGGTGCTCTCTCTCAACTAGCCAATGTCGAGGCGCGTATTTTGTTCGCGTTTGTGAATTTGTTGAAAGTGTGCGTACGTGCGTGCGTACGTGCGTGCGAGCGTGCGTGCGTGCGTGCGTGAGTGCGTGCGTGCGTGCGTGAGTGCGTGGGTGCGTGCGGCGCGTGCGTCGTCCTGGCCGTGATCGAAGCACGCGTGTCGATGACGAGTCGCGCGCAATTTTTCAAAGTGAGAAAAACGTTATCTTCGTATCGACGGTGAGTACTACGTTTGTTTGTTGTGTTTGTTTGTTTGATTGTATAGATTATACCTATGTAAAGACCTATGTAAAGAAAAAGAAAGTGAATCGTCTTCTCAGCTGGTCGAACGTGCTGCATCGTCTTTGAAGTGTCGCGCGAGCGAGAAAATGTTCAATTTCATGAAGAAGGCCACGGAGAAGGACGACAAGGAGAAGAGAAAGAGGGAAAAAAAGGAAAGGAAGGATGTCAAGAAAAGGGATCGAGGGAGTATGTCTGCTGAGGAACTTTTACGGCTCGATGAGGTGAGACCTATTAACACCTATTTACATTTATATACTATATTTACATACAGGATGTCCCAAAATTAACTCTACATAAAATATAACTAACTTTTATAACTATTTCTTTTTATTGCGTAGACAAAGGATTAATAGAATTATAATATTTTGTTTTTCATTTAAAGCATTTCAAATACGTGAGAAAACATTATCTATAATTATTATTCAGTCAGGTTAAATTACTTTTGGGACACCTTGTTTAGTACGTTATATATAACAGATATGGATATATATGACAACAAACGTATATTCATCTGTAAGCAAATCATATAAACGTAATGTTTATGTTTAGTAAGGTTATACAGCATAATTTTGTTCTCCTTTAAGTAAAAATTTAAAAAAAACAAACAAAAAAAAATGTTTGCCAAAATAATCGATAGATATAAAAAGACGCATTAGAAAATGTTTAGAATCAGAAATATTTTTATCAGAAATGGCATTGTCAATGGCCATTTTTATTCACGACAAATATATCAACGTAACTTTGAAATTGTTGCAAATAAACCTTCTTAATAATTCTTCTATGCCTATTTGTTAGAGTATTTCAAGAGAAATTCTTAAAGTACCATATAATACAACACATATTACTTATTTTGCCAGTTTACTACTAAACAGAAGTAAAAGAATGTCAGATTGGACATTGGGATCGTTTCATATTTATCTTTTCATAAAAAGAATTTTTCTAATATGATACGCATTCAATGACATATTTTTACGTATCAATCAATATTTTACTGCAACAAAATGGATTATTATATATGGATTATTACTGACATATAGACGTTATCGGATGTACCGATAAAAAAAGAGGACAATTATCTGATAATGTTTCCAACCTTGTGAAATCGATAGAAGTTTTTGATGATGATTTTTTCTATTATTTCCAACTTATTAGTTGGATATAAATACGTCATTCCGATATCGTTAATAATGGCAGGGAATTATGAAATGATTTCTCGAAATAACATTATTTGAAGGGAATAAAAATGGAATCGCGATGTAAATGTTAGTGCAAAATGTAAGTGCGATCTGGGAACATCATGAATGTTGCTTTAATGCGGATCTAGCGAATAAGAAAATTTGAACAATATATATTATACAAGTCGCAAGTGCTCATCAATAACTTTTGTCGAGTAAAAATGATGAAATAATCGAATAAACATACTGTAACCTTATCAATTTTTGAACGTTCAATCGGTTAAGTCGAATCGGTAAATAACGCGTTTTATGATGATAAACGTTTTGATTGTACTCACCAAACGACTAAAGAAAGAAAAAAGACAAAAAAGAGAGAATTTTTGTGTCCGGACAGGTTCGAAGATCTCTGAAGATACCAGGACGCAGAAAGGAAAAGGAAAAACTACCTAGCGGTATAACAGCCGATTATAGTGCGTCTTTCTTTGCTCATTTGGATCGGAATCTATTGGAGAACGCGCAGAACACGACGGGTGGAACAGGAAATACTACTGCGTTGGGCGGTGGTACAGGCTCGAGTTGGACAATGAGAACGCCTGATGGTTTGACACAAAGCGATTCGTCGGAGACATCGTTGACCTCTTTGAGTACAACGACGACGACGACGAACGCCGGTGTCAAAAATCTCCCTCCCCTTCCACCGAAACCACCAAAAAGAGGAATATTAAAAGGACCAAGATTAAGTATAACCAGTGGCACCATCAATGTCCTTTCGGAAGAAGTTGTTTTACCGAATGGGAACGAAGCTGGTTACCAAGAGGCTAGTAATTTGTTGGTGAGGAACACTTTGCAGAACGAAGTGATAGCCTATCAGAATGTACCTCCTACGCACTCACCAAGCTTAGGTGCAATGGCTATTGGTCTTTCAAAGGACGAAATTTGCAGTCCCTCCGAGGAGGACGCTCAATCTTGGCGAGTATCTTCTCAACAGGTTTCTCTTCATCATCAACATTTATACCACCATCAAGCAACGCAGCATCTTCAACAACAGCAGCAGCAGCAGCAGCAGCAGGAACAGCAACATCAACAGCAGCAGCAGCAGCATCAACAGCAACAGCATCATCAACAACAGCAACATCATCATCACCATCACCCGGTCGAGTCAAAGTTACTGCAGGTATAAATGTAAATGATCGTTAATTATTGTTATCTTGCTTCTTGACGAAGTTTCATCTCGTATGATATCACATTTTAAGGTGGTAACGAGCGCCAGTCCGTCGGCCGATTCCTTGACGGACACAACTAATTCGAGTTTTGCTACTCCACCGTTCAGTCTTTCGCCAGTTGGCGAATCTCAGGGTTTCTCTAGATGGCGATCTTCTGCTTCTTTCGAGGAACAGGGAGTCGAACTTCAATTACCGGAAATCGTTCCTCTCGAACTTCCGGAACCACGAGAGCTAACGATCCAAAGACAGCCACCTCCTCGCAACGATTTTGGTTTTTCCCTTCGTCGTGCTGTTGTCGTCGAACGAGCTGCCAATGGTGTTACGCAAATGAGACCTGTTATTTTCGCTGAACCTGGTACTCTAGTCCAGCATAACAACGATACTGGTCTTCTGCCAGGTGACCGACTTATCGAAGTTAATGGAATCAATGTTGACGATAAGTCTAGGGAAGAGATTATAGATCTGATCAAAGGATCTGGCAGCAGTGTCACGGTCAAGGTAAGTCCATAGTTTGCTCCTTTTGCTATTTTTATTGAAGTGAAAACTTCTTTAGAATGGGAGTGATATGAAAAGTAAATAAACGGAAAAAGAGACAAACATAGGATTTAGACTGCGAGGGAATGAGACGGAATATAGACCTTACTACTTTTCGGAAAAAACCTTACTATAGAGGTGTTTACTATACTAACAGAGGTGTTTAGTTACCATGCATTTTTTAGTTACCAGAAGCAACTCGTCTCATTTCTTTGAATTGAGAACTTGCTTGCTGTGTAATATGTTATCTATTTATATGTGTTTTCAATAAAACGTATAATAATTTTTGAATGTGATAACAATAATATAATAATAATAATATTATAACAAATAAATTCCCCCCCCCCCTTACGATTATCCTACACCTGATATTCTGCAGTCGTCTCTTTCTCTCGAAACTTAGTTTTTCGAAGGTTTCACTTCTAACACGTGTGATCTGCCCACATGATATTTTTTCTTTCTTACCAATATATATTGTACATCGCATATATTTCAAATATTAGTCCATTCAAATGTTTGTGCCACGTAATAAAGCATAATAGTTGAGACTGTAAGCATGCGAAATCGACAATGAATTGGCAGCAAAGTTGAATGCACCTTTGGGTACTAAGGATTAGCATACAATAAGCGAAAGTGATTGTTTTTACAGACTGTGATTTCTCTTGAAAGTATTTTCATATCCGAGAGATTTCTTGTCAAAACAAAACAGTTGAAATTGCAAACATTCCAAATTTGGGTGTTTCTTAGTAAAAAAAATGTCTCTTTGATATAATTCAAGACTTATGGGTTTCTTGACAAAAGATGATCTATTTTTTAAATAAAAAAGGCATATATATGAGAGCTCTAAATGCTAGTGGAATGGTTGGGTCATTGTTCAGAGATCTACTTGGTATTCGGAGAAGGGTGTTAACGATGACGATGATTTATTGCGCAAACGAAAGAATTTCTCTGATCATAGCTTTTGTTTGTTAAAGGTTAATAATAAAAAATAGCCTACTTTGAAGAATATTGTTGTATTAGATGTACTTTCAAGGAAATTGGTTGATTAATCGAAATGTAAATCGTCTGGTACGTCCCCTTCTCTTTACAATTGGATGCTCTTTAATAATACCTTCCTTCCTTTTTCCCTCGCGTCACGCGCACGCGCGCGCGCATACACTCACTCACACACACACACACACTATTTCTCGTTATGTCGATTGTTTATTCCGAAGTAAAAAGTAAAATGAAGACTGAAAAAGCAAGAGAAGAGTGTCATAGTCTTTCTATTCGTTTGTTCGTCTTTTTCCATTGTTGACTCTTTGGTTGTTTCTGGATATTCGCCAAAGTAAACAATTTGGCGAGAAAAAAGCGGATATGCTATGCTCTACGTCGCTTGTTCGTTAAGTTTCTCTCGAATAGGCACAAAGTTACGACACGTTCCTTGTTATGGAGCACTCTATCGTAAAGAGTACGAGCCATTTAACTGGAGTATTATCTTCTTGGACCGTGACGGACCGTTTCTCGAATCTTTTTCATTTTCACTTTTTCCATCTACCTACATCCAGGGGAAGTAATTCAAAACATTCAAAACATTCAAAACATTCATTTTAAAATCAAGTAATTAATAGCCAATTGACAGTGTTAAAGTTGTATTTTTATGATATTGCAGCGAATCGAACATATGATATACTCGTAAGATTTTCTTTTTCCATGCTACTTCGATGCTTGATAAGAACAATTTGTGTTTCTTAGATATCGCAACAGATATCGCAAAGGAATATCTTAAGATTGATAATATTTCACCACACCCCGTTTTTACTTTTTCCTTTTTTCATATTTTTGTTTTGTTTTGTTTTGTTTTGCATTGCTCGTGATAATGACGGTTTAGATGTAACAACTTGGCCCAATTCAATGATTCATCGTGTGATAAATTGTGTGATAGATAGGAACCGGTTGGAGTATTACTGGATCGAGTCGAGTTTTATATTTCTTCAGTTTTGTTTTGCGTGCATTCAAGCTCGTATCCACACTCCTCGTATTCACGCTCGCATTCACGTACGAAGATTGAATGTGAAAATGTGAAAGTATACCATAAAATTCTTCAATTGTCGTCTCTATCATTTATCGCGACCACTTTTGTTTATTTAACAATTTTTTGAAGCTCGAATAGTAACAAGTCGATGCACGCAACGTGCAGCCATAAACACGTAAATAAGAGGGTGTGTGCGTGTGCGTGTCGTTATGTGAAGAGAAAAAGGAGGAAAAGAAGGGAATAAGAAGAAGGAAAGAAAAAGAAACGGTGTTTTCTAACTATTGTAAGAGGCCATCGTCGTCGTAGTCGTCGTAGTCGTTGCCACTACTACCGTTGGAACCAACCGAATATAGCGGGATCATGAGTCACGTTCCGTAATAAGACTATACTTGGCAAAGTAGAATCACTTGGGAGGGACAAAGATTTTCTAAAACAACAACATCTTTCTCCAGCATCCATGAATCCTCTGATCCTTCTTTATATAATGACAAAAAGTGAGTAGAAATCAATGATATGCGTCAACAAGCTAAATCTTGTCAATTGTCAATGATTTCAAATAGAAACAAACGCGGTAAAATGGTCTTGTTGCATTTGTCGTGATGCACGTTTTAGTTTAAAGGTTAATGTTAAAATAGACTTTTTCGATGATAAGCTTTATCGTGACACGGGGACATACATATGAATATGTTACGTACGTATAATTAACGTGCCACTATTATCTCATATATCTATATGAGTACTGCTCAGTTTTGACATTAATAACTATTATAAAACGTGTCAAAGTAGTGAAAAAGAATGAAAATAGTATGTAAAAAAAAGTCACGAGTTATACGTCATCGCCATGGGAAAATAAATAAAAATAAAATTTACGCGACGTTAGATTCCGGTCTCCCCCTTGGTCACGCGATTTGCATAGGGTTACGCCTGCATTTAGTTGTCCTACCGATCGGTCGGTCGAGAGTTCTCCCTTCTCCAGTTCACATCCTGCTTCCTGCGTACTGTTTCGTACTGCTTACGTGCGTGCGTGCGTGCGTGCGTGCGTGCGTGCGTGCGTGCGTGCGTGCGTGCGTGCGTGCGTCACTTCATTCACTCGTTCGCGAGAGATACACACGACCCCGATCGCGACACGATATCATTTCTTTTTTAACTTTATTTTTCATTTGATATTCCAATATACATGTAAGATTATGTGTATAAGTGAAGCAAATGAGCGAATTCTACCAAAATTTAAAAAAGATCAATAAATATAATAAAGATCAATAAATCAGTTGTATACAACTGTACATGTAACGGCCTTCGCTTTGGCCTTCACCTTCGCCTTCGCCTTCGCCTTCGCCTTCGCATTCGCGCGTAGGTCAAGATCACGTGGGTGTAGATAAAGATGGATGTAAATTTAGGAACATTGACACCTGCCAAATGTTTATAAATAACGCCAAAATCCTTTCTTACAGATAATTAAGTATTAAACTAATAATTTGACTGTTAGGTGCAGCCAGTCGCGGAATTATCCGAACTTTCGAGACGAGGTGGAAGCGATGGACAGCAAGTCGAGCTGGCACCTGCGAATATTCGCGGTGGCACGCTCCGTCGATCCGGTAGCCTGCGGTTTCATCACAATACGGTAAGAAGTCTTTCCTTATCTATATTATAATCAACTATTACAATAATAATAAACTTGATTTCTTTTTCAAATAATCAACAAGATAATACTTTTAATAGTAATAGTAAAGAAGGAATAAAGGAAAAAAAAATATAAGGAAGAGAGATCATAGAGGTGCTTACTTTCCTCCCACCCACATTCTCTAGAAAGACGGAGTGGCATAGTAATCGCATAACGGTACTTATCCCGACTTCTTCGTACTTTTAACGCTTTGTTTCCATTGAAGCTAACGGACGTAATACTGATATACTCGTACGTACTCGTATGTACGTGAAATGAGGAGGAAAGAACCTTCCTATCTTGGTTAATTATTTATTTTCAGCGGTAAACAGAGAGAGAGAGAGAGAGAGAGAGAGAGAGAGAGAGAGAGACGGAGAAAGCGTTCAAAGTTTATCATATATATTCTTCATTTTATTATAAATCATATGAACAAGGCGTTATTTATAAGATATGTCACACACATCCGAGGTCAATACATAATCATCGGTATTAAACATTGACACAGGTCATACGTATGGTTTCATCCGTAGTGTTCTACTTGCAAACAGACATTCCATTTCCGTTTTATCAGACATTCCGAGTCTAGCTGTAATCTCACACACAAACTTTACTTTAAACTAAGACAAATATTTGAAAATAGAAATTTAGTCGCTAACATTGGCGCTTGAAATTTGAAATGATCAGTGATCCATTACACCTTTATCATCGTATCTAAAAAGATAAATACATAAACTTGCTTTGTACCGAATGCCTGGCACCGATGCAGCTACACGAGTTATTTCTTTCCCTTTTCTCATGCGTAACGACGTATCGATCGTTAAGTTGATCATAGCGAGGAAACTAGTTAGTTGGCTGTGTTATAATTTGTTGGTCCCCTTTTAACCTTAAAATATTTGCATGAACAGACAATTGGGACTTGATATAAACTTGTTTTTAAGGAAAAGAAAAAGATTAAGTACATTTTTAGAGCATGCGCTTTCTTTCATCAAACACAATATTATTTGCGTTAGTTAGTAGATATAGATATTGAATGAAATGGATATTTTAGCTCTGTTTCTTCTTTTTCTCCTGTAAATCAAATAAAAGTATTTAATTAGTTGAAAGCATCAATACTATGATAGCATAATATAGTATAATAGTATAGTTGGCTCTACCGAGTGTCGGTAAGGAGGGTACTTTTAGAGACTCTAACGCGTGTAATGTTATGCCTGACGGTAACGTTCTCTAGTGGTTGCTTTTGACATTTATTCAATGAAAAGGGACTTTCTGCTATCGATTCAAAACTACATGCCTCCAAATAACATGATTTTTTGTCAAATCCTGTGTAGTTGTAGAGAATTCTTGACAATTGTCATGATTATGATGATATTATGACTAGGACTTTAGAATTCGAATGACGTTTCTAAGCTGGTTAGTATAGATAAGATCACTCGGTATGCATCGCAGTCTCATTGTGAAAACAAATTAACGAAGCGAATTCTTACTGGGTGCGCCGAGGCATCCATGCGGTATAACATAGGCCGTTCAAGGTTGCATCTAAGCTGGTGTAAAAGGGACGCGACGTATCGTTTAGTAGGGTGCGGTCGGCGACTGTCTCTCTCTTCGACAAATAATAAACTTTCCATGATTTTTCATTTTTCATTTTTCATTTTTCATTTGTAAAACAATACAAACAATGCTTAATTGCAATGAATTGCTTAATTGAATTTCATTTCACAATTATTTTTAGATCTAATATTTATTATCTTTTTCTTTCCTCTCGTGGGTTGAAAGACATTCTTAATGTAACAGAATATAGATTATACATCGACACATTGTACGTAAGAAAAAATTGTACGTATTACGTAACTCTACAATAACAGAGTACGCGTTGCGTGTAAGTGATTATGTCGCGCGTCGTTATCGTTCTTCAGCATCGTTACATTATGTATGTACTGCTCGTTTTCAAGCAAACTCCGTCAACTTGCTATGTGTCAAGTTGTGTAAAGTTGTGTAAAGTAATAATATTGAAAAGAACAAATATCTTTTGCCTCGAGCCATTATGCTGTGCATCGTAGATTCCTGTTGCAATATCAATCCGGACAATATGTACTACGTAGTAAGAGTTTCTTTATATTTTTCCTATTCTCTTTAAACGTGTATGTGTGACAAGGGAAAAATTCCGCTAATTGACGTTACGAATATGTGCAAATGTCTAATTGATGGTGTATAAGGTAAAATCGAAAAGCATTAGAGAAGGGTTTTAAGCTCAAATGAATGATTAATGTTTAAGTAATTCACGTAATAAACAGCAGCGGTGGTCATAGCGGTGGTCATAGCGGTGGTCATAGCGGTGGTCATAGCGGTGGCCATAGCAGTGTCCTGTTTCACTTCCTATTTCTCTACAATACTTTTAACTTTTGCTATATAAAATCGAAGGAGAGAATCGTGAGGACAATTTTTCTACTTCACGGTAATAATCCCCCTGTAACAAAAATTGAAACACGCTAATAAGTATAATATGCAATAAATGAAAATAAATAAACAGAGTTTATATGAGTACGTCTTATGTACGTCTTATATGATACAGGCAATACACGGGCAACTAATTGCAAATAAATATTTATTATTTTGTATATTTTAGGTAAAAAATGAAAAGGAAGTTAAAATTGTAACGTCTAGGATATTTCGTATCGTTGATATCTAATATGTCGTTCAGCTCTCATTCACAGAACCACTCCGAGATGTCGTAAAAATGTCGTAAAAATATCGTTAAAAATAGCGGCAACAAGTGGTAAGTGCTACATGGTAACCGTGCGAAAACATTACTTGCTACTGTTGTATCATCGAGACGGGTGGCGTAAAAGATATCCGAGCCTTTGGTTTATTCTTTATCCTTTATCCTTTATGGCAAAAAAGAAGAGAACATTTTCTCTCGAAGGAAATGTAAATTGTAGTTTAAAAACACCGAGTATATGTTCGGGAGCACCGTCCTCCTTGAAATCCACCGTTAGACTGCCGCGTTGTCCTCTCCCTAAGTTCTTTTATTGTCAATGTTGTTTATATTACTTACTCTCCATTTATTATTCAATAATAAAAGAAAAAGACCTTTTTCATATGAATATGAATTATCTTCGAATGCTTGCCGATTTTTAATAATAATACCGATCTGTTAAAGTGATCCGTAAGAATGTAAACATTGCTTTTTAAAATACGAGAAGAATGAAATAGAATAATATTTTGGTTCTATTATATGTTTTCTCTAAAACGCTTAGTTAAAGAAATCTTTAATAAAATTTCTTCCTATTAAATCTTCCCTCCCTATTCAATTTCGATTTCATTTCGAGACGAGTTAGACAGCGTTGGTTTACTTTGTGAGATGAAGTCCCATGTGTTAAAAGTTTCTTAAAATAGCAAATGTCTCTTGAATCTTCACGCACGCATTGCGTAGAGCACGTGCAATGCACGCGCAGTGCACGCGCGCTGCACGCGGTTACTCCTGCTGCCTGTTACACTCTATCTCCCTCGAGTCCTCCCTCGAATCCTCCCTCGAGTCCTCCCTCGAGTCCTCATCCGCGTCGAAATCTCCCTCTTCGATATGTTCGAATTTTACGATTCGTACCAGTAATATCATCAAACACTTCATGTTAAACATTTTATGAAAACACTTTCGTAATGTAATAGTTGCTACCTAATTGAATGAACTATAGATAGACGATAACAGCCGAGAGTGAAGTGTTTCTTGGAAATCATCGTAGCCATATGTTTCGTATTTGAGTCTATTACTACCACGATATCTCGTTCTAGAGCATCGACCGTTTTAATCGGCGAATAATATTATATTTCACATTGAAATTTTATGTTTATGCATGATTGCTAAAACGATCGGTCTTCTTTCTATATTGAATACTTTATTTTATTTGAAATGTTAATATAAGCAATGTGTTTCTCTTCAAAAAAACCGTCACATTTATATATCATCAAAACGAATGAACACTTTGACGATGGATTATTATATTTGGCAGACCGTGGAAAGTTGCGTGGGCTGTGTTGTCGAGAAGATATCAAAGTGAGAGAGGGAGAGGGAGAGGGAGAGGGAGAGTAATAACGACAATAATCCATATTAAGAAAATGAATGAATAGGTTTGATTATTGAAAGAAAGACGCCGTGACAGAGATAGAAAGCGAGTTAGAGCGTATAGGAGGAAGAGGAGAAAGAGTTCCTTATTCAGTTCGAAGCGAACAGAAGGAGCTCCTTGCCTCTCTCCTTGCATCTCTCCTTGCATCTCCCCTTGCATCTCCCCTTGCATCTCCCCTTGCATCTCCCCTTGCATCTCCCCTTGCCGCCCCCTACCTCTCCTGCTGTCGCTTTCTTTTTCTCCTTCCCTCCAGCTACTCTTCTTACCGCGAGATCGTGTTACTTCAGTCGAGATTCGAGGGACTCACGGTACGCGTTCCTCGTACCCGAGAACGAGTCGCGAGTGAGTTCGATCAAGTAAAATATAATTTTGCTTTTTTGTTTTTATGACTTATATCAGAGAAAACTTGATAACTTCGAGACTAAGACCTTTCGAAACTTCTTCAAAAGAACACCAGTGAAAATAATGAATGAGAAGAAACGTCATTTAATAAATAAGACAATGAGGAATTCGTCTGTATTGGATGAAATGCTAATTAGGATCTTGACAACGTATGAAAATGAATGGTCGGTCAGTGACGGTCGAATTGACAAGTAGACAGCATTGTGTGAGTATTTATAATCGAAAATCTCAAGATGTCGGACGACTCTTCGTTAAGAGCACATTACGTATTACATAGATCTTGTCGTGGCAAAGCTCATGCAAGTGGGATCGCCAAACATGCCAATAATCGCCAGACGATCATAGCTCATCCCGAAAAAATATTTGAAAGAGCAAATAAAGTCGGGGATGAATTGACGAGCAATTCTAGAAATGATATTTTACAAAAATGCAGTAGGAACAGTACGAGTTCTTGGGATTGCAGCGATAGCGACAGCATGAACAGTCTCGAAGCGAGCAAAAATCGAGTTTCAAGTTCGATCAAAAATAGGACAACACCTTCGCGAGTTGTTCTCGCGACGCATTCTTCTTGTGTGTCTAGAAACATGATCGGAAATTCGTCAAAGAAAAGGGAAAGTTGGGCCGATACCTTGAGAGGAGGTGGCTTGGTCGACGATAGGATCAAAAGGATGGAGGAAGGTTGGGACGATAGTAATGTCATTAAATTGCCTAGGGAAAGAAAATGGCGAATGATTACTGCTGAGATTGAAGACAAATTATCAAATGGTAGAGAGATTTTGGCGTTAAAAGGAAGCGGCGGTGGCAACAGCTCTAATATCACTGCTAAAAATCGAATCAATCATTCGGCTAAAAAGATAATCAAAAGAAATCGTAGTAGCGTTGTGCACAAACCTGCCAAGCCAATTTACGATGTCGTTGAGTGGGAGGAACTTTTTGAGATGGCTCTAGCCAAAAAGATGGCTCGTGGAGGAGGATTTCGCGGAGGATCTCCAGAAGGATCTCGAAGATATAAAAAAGAGGATAGGAAAAATGGATTAGAGGAACCAAGAGAAACGGATTATTTCAAACGACTCGAGGTGCTTCTTCAGAATAGAATGACGCCGCTAAACCTCGGGGTAGGCAATTTTCAAATTTTCGATGTAACTTCATGAAAAATATTCATTGATTTTATGTCTTTTTAACGATAAGCAGAATCTTTTCTTCCCCAGTTTAGAGAATATAATACTTAAAGAAGTACTAATGTATAGAGCATCGTAATATATACCCATACCCATACCCATACCCATATCCATTGAAGAAAGGAAAAAGGATAGAACAGATGCGAAGAGAGGAGTTCCGTGTCGTGGCTATGCTTGCATGTTTCTTCGAAAAATGATCGAGCGAAAGGGCAACGCCAGCTTCGTAATCTCACAACTTTTCTCAACTTGGAAGCGTTTATTCTTTTCATACGGTATACTAAACAATACGGACTATGTTTCTGCGTAACTCGTTGCTAACTGCTGCTGCTGCTGCTGCTGCTGCTGCTGCTGCTGCTGCTGCTGCTGCTGCTGCTGCTGCTGCTGCTGCTGCTGCAGTAGTAGCTTGTCCATTCTCCAAGGCTGCCTGTGATTCATGCTAATATATTACCAGGAAATTCGCTATACGTTGTCCTTACCAGGTCGAACGAGAACTCAACGAACCATCGCACACTCGTTTCTTCGAATGTTCATAAGAAAATCGGATGCGGAAATTGATACACGCGCGACTGCTATATGCAATTGCAGCTGCGCTGACAAGTGTCTTTCATAGACAACAGGGAAGCGAATATATTTTTGAAGTAGAAATAAGGAGAGAGAGAGGGAGAGAGAGAGGGAGAGAGAGAGAGAGAGAGAGAGGATAAAGAAAATAACAATATCCCAATACTTAACATTTTTTTACACAACTGTAACTTTCGAGAACGCTTTTCTTCATTTGTAACAACTTTTTTTTCTATTTACGAGGGCCGATCAAATACAAGCAGGATTTCTTTTTTCATTTTAGTAGATATTTTTTCCAATGTGGGTTAGGGGTTTAATTTTTGATTCGATATTTGATTCGATATTTGGTTCGAACTCGAGCCAAATTGCGCGCAGTCGTCATTGGCGTCGTCCAATTAGCAACTGCATCTTTCTAATGCATTGATCGCATAATAAACGTTACAAACAGTTATTTGCAGCGTAAAAAGTAATCGTTTCACAATTAGAGTCCCGAAGCTTGCAATACAAGACCTGTCAATACCAGCAGCAGGTCAATGTGCGTGGGTGTAACGTGTCCTCGTGAGTAGTTTGATATCGGTGAGTGCTCGATAGAAAAGCAACGTGTGTAGGAAGATTGAAAGAAATGTCTTCAATGAGCGATTATCCCTCAAGATTCTAATGTAATAGATGCTCCAAATTGTCAACAATATTATAGTTGTTTCTTTTGTCTTTGCCATTTCTCTTTTAGACGAATTTACGATTGACAAGAAGAATGTTCAAGAGAATGTGGTAGGATTTTATAATTATGCACACAATACTTATTTAATTGCATATTATTATCGTATAATATAATATACTACATATATACTAATGGAATATACTAATATGGATATCTATATAATAAACTATTAGTTAATATTATGACGATAAGGTGTCCTTTTACAGGCGCGATCGGAAGAGCATCTAGCACAGGAACAGGCATGGCTAACTTCCGAAAGAATCTGGTTATTACACCGAGCCGGTTTTACTCCGGCTATGCGTTGTGGTTCAGCAGATCCAGACACTGGAAAGTTGCGAATATGTTTGACAACTTCTGGCGAG
Organism: Polistes dominula; assembly: GCF_049000335.1. NCBI lineage: Eukaryota > Metazoa > Arthropoda > Insecta > Hymenoptera > Vespidae > Polistes > Polistes dominula. The sequence goes on along the minus strand of NW_028300998.1, from coordinate 31,596 downwards.
GAACTCCTCGTCGACGAGGAAGATGTCGAAAAGGTACTGATTCATTTATGATAATATTATTGAATTTCTTTTTCACAAGTCAAAGCAAATTTTTTTTCTATTCATTATTTCAACAGGCTAATCCTCCACAATTTGATAAGGCCGAGGAATTGTCTCAATTGCGATTTCTCAATGAGTCCTCTGTTTTACATATACTGAGACAACGTTATGCTAGTAATTTGATTCACACTTATGCTGGCGACAGCATGCTTATCATAAATCCTGTAGCGCCGTTGGCAATATATTCGGAGAAGGTACGTTATTTCATTATTACTAAGTCGTAATATAATTTTCGTTGGCATTCAATTGAAGAGCATATTTTTTGATTTATATGAAAATACAGTACAATAGTGGTTTGAATCTTTGATCGATTTTTAGGTCGCTCATATGTTTCGAGGCTGCAAGAGCGAAGATATGCCGCCTCACATATATGCTATGGCACAATCGGCGTACAGAGGGATGTTGGCTACTCGGAGAGATCACTCTCTTGTTTTTCTCGGTCGTAGCGGCGCCGGAAAAACTACAAATTTCAAGCACGCGCTGCATTATCTCGTACTCACTGCAGGCACTGTGAATAAGGTAGGTGTGAATGCTTGGATTACGAGCATTCCTCGAATATTTTATTTTTTATTTATCAAATCTCTCTGTCACATTTTCATATTTCTTCTCTTTCTCTCTCTCTCTCTCTCTCTCTCTCTCTCTATCTCTCTATCTCTATCTCTTTCTCTCTCTTTTTCTCTCTTTCCCTCTCTCTCTCTCTCTCTCTTTCCCCCTCCAGATATTAACCATAGAGAAGTTGAATTCCTTGTTCACCGTACTTGAAGCCTTTGGAAACAGTCGGACACATATGAATTCGAATGCAACGCGTTTTACGCAACTTTTTAGTCTGGACTTCGATCAGTCTGGACAAATTGCTTCGGCGTCGCTTCAGGTAAGATTAATTTTGGACTATTCTTAATAGACGCGAACTTATAAACGCGTTATAACGAACAATGAAATAGAACATTCCAAGAAATGGGCATTTGTGATGCACAGGTGCTGCTTTTGGAAAAATCGAGAATAGGTAGAAGAGCAAACGGTGATCCAACATTTCATGCTATTTATCGTCTACTAGCAGGCGCAGAAGGTGCCCTAAGAAAGGAACTTCACTTGACGAATCTAGTCGCCGAGAACAATCCATTCGTCACACCTCTGCAAAAGCACGAGGACAAACAACGTGCCATGGTGGAGTTCAATCGTATCATCGCTGCTTTCAGGATATTAGGGGTTTCTGAGACCGATGAGAAAGTCATTTGGCTGGTATTAGCTGGGATTTACCATCTAAGCTGTGCCAGTGCAGTCAAGGCCGGTACAACGTCACAAAGTCGTTGGCAATTTGCGAGAGTGGAATGTGCAGAAAAAGCAGCTAATTTGTTGGGTACGTCGGTGGAGGAATTAAGTAGGATAATATTTTCATCTAACGGAGGCGGTGCTGGTACACCAAACACCCCGAGGCCAGCTTTAAGAACGCCCAGTCCAACCGAACAAAGCAGAGATGTTACTGGACTCGATGCTCTCGAGGGTCTCCTTATTGGCCTTTACTCGGAAGTCTTTCATTGCGTTGCAGCCCTTATTAATAAGTTAGTTCAAAAAACAAACAAAACAAAACACTCGTAATAATTGATCGTAATAATTGACCGTAACAATTGACCATTATAATTAACATTAATTATCTATATTGTCTATATTGTCTATATTGTCTATATTATGGACTTTATTCAATTGATTTGACTTATTTTCTTACATTTTGACAGATCTATATCATCGTCAATGCACACAGTATCCTCTCTTTTGTTGTGCGACTCTCCTGGTTTTCAAAATCCCGCCTCGTGTGGCAGACAAACTGGAGCATGCTTCGAGGATCTCTGTCATAATTATCTGCAAGAACGTTTGCAATTACTTTTTCATCATACGACATTGGTAGCACCGAAAGATAGATACGTTCAGGAAAGTATTGATGTTGATTACGAGGATGATTACGACGAAGATGGAATTGGATCTCCGCAAAGTTTGGTCTCTCTTTTGGACAGGGCAAGTTCTCAGAGTGCTACAATGTTACGTACGAGCCAAAGCGATTTAAGTGCTAGCAGACAAATGGAACGGAAAGGTTTACTTTGGTTGTTGGACGAGGAAACTGTTTGCCCGGGTGGTAGCGATGAAACTTTCTTGGATAGACTTTTTTCTTATTACGGAGACAGGGGTAAACATTTACTTAAATGCTTTTATTTACGATAAATAACCAACAATTAATATCATTTATGATTTTTATCCTTTTTATTCATACAGATCATCAAATGCTTTTGAGAAAGGCACCGGGTAACAATCAATTCGTACTTCAACATTTGTTAGGTACTAATCCTGTTTTGTATACTGCAACTGGTTGGTTGAAGGCTACGCGAGAAAATTCTGTGGCCAAGAGTGCAATTACGATTCTCCAAGAGAGTTCAAGGTATTATTCATGATGAAAAGTAGTCATTTTGGAAGTTATTAAATCCTATTACTTCATCGTACACATTTTCTATATTTCTCACGTTTATTTTGTTTGTTTTTATAGAGAAGATGTTAGTATGCTATTCGTAAGTGCACGAGGTGCTGGTGTTTCCGGTGCTTTATGCGGTTCCATGCCTGGTTTGGAAGGGTCCCAATCTTTAAGAAGAGCTTCGAGTATCCGAAGAACATTCACGGCAGTTAAAAGGAAAAATATTTGTTTGCAAGTTAAATTTACAGTTGTGAGTATATACGTAATAAGTCTCAGAAGTATTCCTACCGATTGTCAATTGTCAATGAAATGTATTTTAGGATCGTTCCATTTTTACTGCGAAATAGCATTTTATCATAAGAGAAGTAACATTTTACGTAACTAATGAAATATATGGTTCTCAATTCTGATTAAAATTTTGATTGCAATTCTGGATGCAATTCCGATGCCAAATTCTAACCAAGTATTACTCGGAAAAATAATCATTGTATTTTCTTTTTTCTTTTTTCCATCATAAAATGTTTCCCATTTAAAAGTTGAATAATCCTAAAATAAGTTTATTTGTACGAGAATATATATATATATATATATATATATATTCTATATATGTATAATATCGCTATTTTGTTTTTGTAAAAAAAGAAAAACAATTTGTTTTACATTCGAACCGAACTATAAATAAATGATTTGATTGAACAAGGACAATGTTAGTTTGCTGCTTATCATTACATCATTCATTAAAGTACTTGGCAGTGTCAAAGATCGACGCTATATCGCGAGATAAATACTTGTCTCATTGCCGATTAATGATCTTTAAAGAGAAACACGTTCGTTTACAAGTTCGTTACTTGAAAATGTACTACGAAATATATTTCATTTATTGTCATATACTATTTTTAGTGCTTTTTTTCGTGGGATTTATATGTTTATTTCGAGTACGATAAAAAAAGGCGCTACAAGGAAATATTGAAATGAAATTAAAAATTGACATTTATTTTAGGATGGCCTTATCGAGACCCTTCGTCGGACTCGACTGAAATTTATCCATTGCCTTCTACCACAACATAATGCCGGTTGTACCGACAATAAAAGTTTACTATCCGTAAAATCTAATCAAAATGAAGATAGTGTTATAAACGTGCCTCTTTTACGATCACAGGTAAGCACAACAAAATGTATAACTTCATTAGATATTTTTCATATTATTTCTGTATCGAAAACATGTATATCTCATAAATATTATAGATCCGAGTGAAGGACGTATTTTTCATCACTTTTTGACATAATATGAGGTTTGACAAAATCTCGGTTAATCACATATGTATAAAGATATAATAGACATTGCATAATTGAATGGCTTACTTGTATGCATGTATGTGTTCCAGATTCGCGGAAGTCAGATAATAGATGCTGTACGTTTACATAAGGTCGGCTTCCCAAAGTATATGGCCTTAGGCGAATTCAGACGTCGATTTGCTTTATTATCCAGCGACGCAAATGCTCGACCTGGCAGCCCCGTTGCCGATGAACGTCGCGCGGTCGAGGACATGCTTCTAACCGTTGACGTTGATCCCGCCTCTTATCGCGTTGGCCAGAGTCAGGTGAGTACACATATTATTGTATTTTATCCTTTTTCCTTTTATCTTTCTTCTCTTTTTTTGTTTTGTTTTGTAATTTACAATTACACACAAGGAAGAATTCCAATGATATTCTCTATTATAAGTGTTAATACTTGGATACATATGTCGCACTCTGTATACTTCCTGTATGAATTAAGCATTAACTTAATTATTATTACTTTCACTAAGGATGAAAGGAGCTATTTAAATGACATTCATAAGAGAAAACATGCATCGTGCATATTTTACCAAATTCGCAATTCCTACAGTTGTCCGTTCTTTTATATATTCTTTTGAAATTATGCATTATTCGAATTTTTCTTGTTTATTTATTAGTTTTTTTTTTTTTTTTGTTTTTTTTTTTAATTAGTTGTCTCTGCAAAGAAAATATCTAAAGGAAATGGTAGAATTGAAAAGTATTGGAATACTAAGCGAAAGATCGTATGGGAGATAGAAGGAGGTCGCACGCGTATTAGTCCTTACAGAGTTTCGCCTACGGAAATATTGGCATCGAGTCGCTTTCGAAAAGGTTGGGATCGTATTCACAGGTGCCACGCTAGTCTTTCTTTTGTATACCATACTTATGTATTAGCGTAAGTAAGGTATTTTTGGGAAAGTATATTGTATTGAGCAGTAATCGAAAGTAGTCCGCCTTAAAGCGTACATTTGGCAGTTTAAGCGAATCCGAGTTTTTTTTTTTTTTTTCGGAAAAGGTTTCTATGTAAATCCAGTTTGATGGAGGAGAAGTCGATAAACTAACTGCCACCGTGCCGTGCCATGCCGTGCCGTGCCGTGCGTGACCCACGCTGGCTATTTAACGAGAGCAAGCACCGTCACTGGCCGAGATTTCTTTTCCATTCGCTGGACAAGAGACTCCTCCAACCTAGATCACAGTCTTTAACTAACAGTCCAATATTATCTAAATAATCATCATTTTATAATTACTGATAGCCATAATCGTATTTATTTATTTAATTTATTTCTATTTTTGTCGTATCTATCGATATGTAAACCAAAATGCAGCTTGGGTTACTTACTCGAATGCATGCACGCGAGATTGATCTTCGATCCTCCTTCTCTTCGTTTGATTCTACAGGTGGCCATGGCTACTACGGACTTTCGAGTTCTAAACTGGGACGACTTTCATGCAAACTTCTTCCTCTTTTATTTTACCTCGTCTTGTTTGTAAAATTTCATCGTTGCTAAATTTACTGTCAAAAATACGATTTTAATGACAGTATAACTATTATCTATTACTTTTTTTCTTTTAACTTTGTCGACATAATAAAAAGAATCATATCAAATCAAATTAGCTAAAAATAAAGATATATTACATTAATATCAGGTTGCAGAAAAAGAATTCCTCTTTTTGGATTTTTCATTATTTTAACAACTTGACTCAATTATTTCAACAATGTAGTTATTTCGAAAGTAAAGTGTAACGAATTTCGAAAGTGTTACAAATTTCGATCAGTTCGACAGTCGTCTGAAATGCAATAGGGAAAGTTTTCAAGAGACGTTCGCTCTCTTTCCATTATTCTCTATTGTCCTCGAAGAGGAAGCATATACGTATAACAATATAGAACGGAAAAAACGAAAAAAACGAAAAAAACGAAAAAAACGAATGAATATTATCTAATTGTATAACTTACAATTAGATAATAGTTAGTATATAGTGTTGATTAGTGTTACGCGTGCAATTTACGTTGGCAAAGAACTTGACTTCTGTTTAAGAGCACGAAAAAGGCCAACTTTCTCTTTGCATCAATTCGATAATGATTCCGTTATCGAGTAAGTGGGAGTGAAACATCGAAATCGACAAACTTGATACAACAGATATTAAAATGATACGTAGTATTGATAGAAAGGTTAATAGATATTGTAGTATACCATGACTCGCTTTAAAAGTTTCCATCTCATGAGGCCGTCAGCAATCGCGATTTTTTGGTTATCAAACTGCACACAAAAGTAGATACGAATAATTCGAAAGAAGAAAAAAAGACGTGTGCGTTAGACTTTCTCATGGCCCACATTCGTAGTTTGGACTTGACTTGACTTGACTTTCTGTTCGGCAAAACAGATAATTTAGTAAGTAATCTTCTATACTTGGCCCTATGATACACGAAAAAGTGCACTTTTATTTGTTAAAACAAAAACGATGAGTGTTTAGTTAGTAACGAGTTATAATGAAGATTCTACTGTGATTAACATTTCAATAGTATCAAAATATCCAATAGAGTCTGCGTATTTGAAAGAATTCGATTTGATTCGATTTGATTCGATTTGATTCGATTTGAGGTATCCGGGGTAACCTTTCCGCAACGGAAGTGAGACCGCTGGTCGTACTCGCTCATGCCACATCAGACGTGCTATCGTATCATCGTATATAGTATCATCGTATGTGCGTGGAAATATAAATGAAGAAGATTATACGATACGCCGAAGCAAATACACACATGTATGTATTATGGCGCCAGAGAGAAACGACTCCTCCTAACATAAGATTTATTGAAAATATAAACACATAAATACATCTCTTTTTAGGGATACAATTGACAACTTGGAATAAGATAAAGCAGTCACCAGACTTGTCATGATTAACAAACCATGAGCCTATGTAAAAAAAGAAAGTAATTAAAAGTCTCATTTAGGAATAGAAATATTATATTATATAATACAATATACTTGGTATCTGAAGAATTAGAGATCCTTTGAAGCTAATTAAATAATCGATTAATGATAGTTAATGAATTAAAGGACCAAGTAATTTCCGTAATGACGTTTACTTGGGAAAACGGTAACTAGTGACTAGTCACATCGTTCGTGTGTATCCTAACAAACGACGTGGTAGGTCAGGTTCACACGATGAACGTATAAGATTGAGATCTTGAAGCGTCTAGTGACATGATTCTCCTATTATTTTTTCTTTTATACTCATCTCGGTACAATACAATACAAATAAAACAAATAGAAATTTTGGCGTAATCTAATTATTACTTGGCACTTGGAGAGAGAGAGAGAGAGAGAAAGAGAGAAAGAGAAAAAGAGAGATACGTACAGTAATGAGAAGGGCACCTATGATGGCCGAGAGAGACGAGTTTCTCACACGTACTGTTTTTCTTTGCCACTTTGAAAAAGAGGGGAAGCGGAAACGTCTCTGAGCAAACCAGCTAGCAAGTGTCGACTTTCGAGCTGGTTGTTGTTACCTTACCGAGTAATCGGCTTAGAGCTTGGATTCCTTCTTTCCAGCCTGCCCCTGGTTGGTTCATTGCCGCGTAAGCTAGACATTGTTACATCTTGAGACGTTTTTTAGATTTCCCCTCTTTTCAATTTCGAAAAACTTCAACCTCGACGCGCGTTCTTGGTATAATGAAATTATATGTTATTTATGAAAAAAGTAACGCGCGCGCTTAATAGAAATGAATTGAATCATTTGAATGTTATCTAGTGGAAAATCGAAAGTTCTTGAGAGAATAAAATTCATGATTCAATAAGATATATCGTATTTATAGTAAGGTAAGGAAGCCTCGTTCCTCTTCATCTCCTTTCTCCGTTCCGTCGGAGTAGGCCAGCCGACGACGACGCATATTTGACGACGTTGACGGGTGGTTGCTTTCGAAAAGGACAAGAAGAAGACAAGAAAAATGAGCAGGCCAGAAGTGGAGCCAATGTATATCATGATTTTTTTTCTCTCTATTATATCCTCCTCGTAACCGGCTAGCAAAGTAGCGACTTCCTACTTTCTTCTTCTTGAAATTTGACCAATTCAAGAGAGAGTTTTTTTATTTTATTTTTATTTATTAATTCTGTTTGACACTGATATGCAATATGTTAAAAATAAAGAAAAAAGACCAGTGACTCTCCTCTCAATGTACACTTATACTTCCTACAAGAAGAGTGACAATAATGAAGAAGAAGAGGAGGACAGGGAGGAGGACAGAGAGGAGGTACAGAGTAGGAATAGGAGGAGAAAGAGAAGATGAGGCCCCACTATTCGAGTCAGTCAGTCCTCCGCTGGTCATGCTCGCGACCGTTTTGCTTGCGATCGTATTGCTTGCGATCCTTTTGCTCTCGATTTGAAGCAAGTATTTCTAGAACTACTACGAGTGTTCCATCCTATTTTATTGTTTCATTATTTTTTTTACTCGTGTTATTTGTGACTTGTGAATTTCCATTTCATCGACCTATCTATCATTTCAATATATTTCTTAATATATTCAAATTGAACCAACTCTATAGAACACCGAATATTATAATTTCGAATTTAAATCTTGACACGTTAGTGTGAATTGGTATGCGCTTAAACACCAACCGGTACTTTCGACTAATTTACTGTATGAATAAACTGTAATTCTAACTCGTTCGATACCCCGAAGGTAAAGTTCCAAGGGACAAATCATTAATTATGTGTCGTGTGTCCTACGTGAACGTGCTATTTGAATAAGAATCGAGGAAAGAGGGGGAGAAAAAAAGATGGAGATGGAAAATCGTCGATTTCTTAATTAACCTACAAGAGAAAGGGAAGAGAGAGAGAGAGAGAGAGAGAGAGAGAGAAAGAAAGTCTGTGACCACCGGTACCTGTTTTCTTCGATAACGGTAAACATCATCGAGCTCTGGGTAAAGTACCTGCCGGACCACTAGTAACGTCTCTGTAGTAGTATTTGTAAGTGCAAATACAACGAAATTAAATATTCATATTCATATATATTTATATATGAAAGAAATTTTGTTTGACAAACTCGATGAAAAACTTGAAAACAAAAAACAATTGCTGAATGTAATTAATTAGATTAGAAAATAGGTGAGGGGCGTTGTTTTCGCTAAAAGGCTCGTTAATGAAGATTACAGTGAACCGGCGACACGCGTAGCTCTGCTGAATGCAGCTCGAAGAATAACGATGGTCCTTTTAAATACCTCGACGATAGCTTAGCTTCTCCTTAGACTAATTGTAAGAGATTATTAATGTCTTTTCAAATGTTAGTTGTTTATTCGACAACACATTTACGTAATAATCATAATCGAACGCGCTCAATTTTAGATACGTCTAAATGAATATTGTTGTTGTTGTTGAATAATATAGAAATATATAAATTCATTGTAAAGAAATAACTGTTTTATTTACATGCAAAGAAATACAAACTGTTGTTTGATTGAAAATGATAAGCGAATATTGAAACGATGTCTGGCTGCATCTTGCCGAGCGCAAAGATCCTTGCAACCGGCTTGAAGATAATCGCTCGCTCTCACTCCCCTCTTATTTCCCTTTCTCTCTATATCACGTATCTCCTTCCGTTACGTCTCCGTTTCTCATCGAGCTCACCTTTATGCAGCTTTTATGGCACTTAAGTTAGTCTCGGCTTGTTCGTGGAAGAATCTTTCCTTCGCTCGATCAATTTCGCCAAAATATATGAACGTTTAAGAAATTCACATAGTATTATAAATAAAAGAAAAGAGATAAGGATATGATAACCCGATATGATAACCATTGGATAACCAAGGATTTATTCAAAGGAATAAAGTAAGCAATGGAATTCGACGGACTAAGAATAAGACCGGTTTATTAATGATAAGGAAAAAACATTCGAAATAAAAGTGAATTCTGACAAGTTTTTGTAGATTTTGGACATCTATTTGGCATTGTGTGTTGAAAATGTTAGACAACGCTGCAAAGTGGATAAGTAGTGGGAGCTCAGGATTGCTCAAGGCCAAGAGTACTCCAAATATTTCTAATCAAAAGATGTCACCGAGTAACAACAGAGAAGCAAATTTACGATCGAAAAATCTATCTCGGTCGAACGAATCGACTTCGATAAATAATAATTATAAGATAACGTCTCGAATTAATCGTTCAATTTCGAGGACACCTGGTAAAGGTGAGCAGATAACATCACACCGGGTTGTTTCATCAACGAATTGTGATTCATTGAAAACTAGAGAATCGATCTTTAATAAGAATCGTCGAGGGATTTCGGAGAGTCAAAAAAATGATAAAAAAAAGATATTAGTGAAAACAAATTTATCGTCATTCTCTTCCTGTACCATATTGGAAGACAGAAGTCTTCTGAAAAAGGGACTCACTTATGCACCTGCTAAATTACCGAAAAAACCGGAACTTTTGAGGAAGAATCTAGATCGTTCGATCAGTTTGTTCAACGTCCCAAAGGAGATCAGTTGTTCTTTGGTTGTTCGAGAGCCCATCGAGAAGAATAAGAAAGATGAAGGAACAAAAAAGAGACAAAGTATGAATAGATCAATTAGCATGTGGAACGTCCGGTCGAGCTCGAAGATGGAGGCTTGTGGTAGCAATAATCAGTCCAGGAAGAGTATGCCATCGAGTACAACGTTGTGCTTAAAACCAAGCAAAATACCATTATTAACTGCTAGAATATCATCCAGCTTAGGTCGATCTCTCGCCGATCTATCGCAGGTGGATCGTAGCGGAGAGTCGACGCTTTTTCAAATTACGAAAAGGAACGTTGTCGACGTCGAGCATGATCTCGATCGTTCCATCGACGAACGTATTTACGAGAATTGTCGCGAGGCGATTGGTGACAAAATTTTACCCAACGAACAATCTTCTTTTCATTCCATCATCGGCAGTAATTTGGAAGAGCGAGCGGCTCGTTTGATGGCTCAACTGGACGATGACGAAAATGCCGACCAAAATGCCGACCAAAATGCCGACCAAAATGCCGACCAAAATGCCGACCAAAATGCCAACCAAAATGCCAACCAAATTGTCGATAAACCAACGACCAGAAAAGAACAAATCAAAGAAACAATTGATTCTGTCGATTCTGTCGATTCTGTCGATTTTGTCGATTTTGTCGATTTTGTCGGTTCTGTCGATTCTGTCAATGATATCGTGAAAAACAACGAAAAGTCCCATTTAAGAAATAACGATATGATGAAGTTATCCGAGAATAATGAAAAGAAAATGGAAGAAACAAGGATCGATAAAGAAAACTCGGGAAATATAAAAGAACTCAGATGTAATTGGGAACGACAGGCAAGAGAAGAAATTCAAATAAAAAAAGAAGAAACGAAAAAGATCGAAATTTCGAGTGATTCTCCGGATAGTAAAAGAAAGCTTCTTGGCAAGAGAACGAAAGAGATTGAGCAATTGGTTAATTTTTTTAACTGTAAAAACGCTGAATCTACATCAAGAAGCGAAAACTTGCGAGATTCATGGATCAAATCGAAAAACAACTTTGTACCGCCGGGTTATTCCTCGATAGAATCGAGCCTGAAAAAAAAAACGAAAGAATCAAAGAGTGCTGTTAGCGAATACAACGGTTACGTCTCCGATGGTAATTGTTCAGAAGACAGTGGACATATAAGCAACGAGAATGACGTTGAGTGGAAAGATGGTGGTCAGAGTGAACAAATTCGGAATAGCTTGGAGATCACTCCTAACGAAGCAAATCGCACAATACAAGTATTTGATTCTTCTGCAGATACTGTACGTAGATTCGTTCTTTCGGAAAACAAGGAAGTAGTTATGGTTAGCAGAAATAGTAGTCCTTTGGCGTCCAGCATCAAAGCTAGTAGTAGCATTGATAGTTGCAGAGAACATATGCCTGAAGCCATTAGTGGATACGAAATGTCCAGAGATTCTTGGAAAACTCCCAGATCTACATATTCGACTGAGTCCATCGTTTCGAGACAACAGGTCTGTCGTCAGGTTATTATCATTGTGTACTCGGTAACGCTCGCTAATAACCTCGAACAATTCAAATTAGATCAATTTAAAACGTATAAACTCGATGTGATCGCCTATGATGATCGCGTTGCAGCAGCGCGAGTCTAAGTATATTTTTATCTTTCTTATTTTATTTATCTTTTACTTTTACGAGTCACTTGGAAAAATTCTTTTCTTGGCAAATTCCCTACGTATGTATAAATTATTTAGAAACCCTGACAACGAGATGATTATAATTGAATGTGTTAATATTTATTAAATTATCGTCAAAGCAAGTCTCACTCTTGTTTTATTTTTTTTATTTATTACAGATATTCTTCAGATCTGGGACTTTAGAAAGATTAGAAGCTCAGAGAGACGATAAGCTCACGGGACATATAATTCTCCTTCAAGCTCGATGCAGAGGATACCTTGCTCGTAGAAAACTTAACACATTGAAGGTAATGAGCGATTCCTAATCTTCTTCTTATTAGTAATCTAACCTGGTGGTAACCTTCCCTGGTATGATGTTAGTAAATACTCTTTAGATGATAATACTTCAACAAAATATTATATATACGTATTTAATGTTCAGTGATTTGTCATTTACATAATAAGATAAAATAATCAAATGTTACTATTTTTCTACAGCTGCAAGACCTCGCGGTGAGATGTATTCAAAGGAATGTAAGGAAGCTGATGTCTGTGAGAGAATGGCCATGGTGGAGATTATACGTGAAAGTCGCACCTCTCTTAAATGTTCATCGGACCGAGGACCAACTAAAGGCGAGAACGGTAAGAAAAAATTCTAATCATATTGTATGTGAGTAAGCTTATTCTTTCAAACATCTGCCTTAAGTAATAGTAATAATAAAGTCTTAAACCAATATGTAATTATATAAATATTAATCTAATTAATTTAGTATATGTTTTGTTTTTATATCATCAATAGGAAGAATTGGAGGTTCTTCGGGCGAAAGTCGAAAGACTGGAACAGGAACGGAATCATTTAAAACACGATAACGATAAACTCGAGGCAAAGGTGAGTAAGATTTCTCAAGTTTTACCTAGATAAATTATTCATCGTACTATTGTCAGAAGTATATTCGAAAATTCCATGATTGTTATTATAGGTTTACTTCATATTTTCACTTTCACCACTCCTTGACTAATCTCAAGCGTTTGTTAATGAAGATGTTAGCGGTTTCGAAGTAATAACCTTTCTTTCATACTGCAGGTTTAGCTTAGTTAGTGAAAACTGGCTGCGTATCGTATAATTAGGTTAATTGTACGCTCCGCGATGCGTGCTACTATAATATATATATATATATATATATATATATATATATATATATATAACGAGGTTCACCAATGAACGGATCGGTTATGACCCACATAAATCTAAATGTCGGAAACTGAATTTTATATTAATCTTTATTTAAACCTTATAAAATATTATAAGTATATGTAAGTTCTTTGATTACAAAAAACGCAGAAAATTTGAACACAGGATACTTTGTTTAAATACAAATTAGAAAGGTTTGGTACGTGTGTTTCATGTACGCATTGTATTAAACGCCTACACTCGAAGTTACCAAATTTCTATAATGTTGCCAGAAAATAGAGATAGAGATTTCTTAGAGATATCTAAGAGAAGACGAAACGATCCGTACAAAATCGTATTGTCAGGCCTATTAATATATAATACAAGCAACCTCCTAAGATTGCTGGTAATGTGATTATTATTTGATCAATGAATTTGAATAAATGAATTTCATAAGTTTCTTTTTTTTGTTTCAAGTAAACCTTTATATAATAGGGAGTGAAGAGTATGTTTAGCAGTTGTAAGACTTATTGTTAACGTTAAACGCGAATCGCCTCGAACACTATCGACGTTCAGATTCTTTTCTCACGAATCCCCGAAGAGAAGTTGGCGAATAGCCAGAAATTCGGTTCGCTCACGTTTTCATCATCATCTTCTTCTTCTTCGTCTTCTTCTTCGTCTTCTTCTTCGTCTTCTTCTTCTTCTTCTTCTTCTTCTTTCTTGCTCGTTAGTTTGCTCTTTCACTTAGAATAACTCAGAGGTGACCACCGCCTCCCCGGACGTCGCGTACGTCGACTGACCCAGGAAGAGGCCAGTCGCACCGTGACGCTATCTCGATACGGGCGTTGTAGTATCGTTGGACGTTACGCAATTCGCTGAACGAGATGCGACTCTACGACACGTAATCATCGAACGAACGAGCAACATTTTTTTTTAGCTAAAACAATATGCAAAAACGGAAACGACAAGCTTTATTCTAATCCCTTTACAACGGTCAACTAATTTGGAAAAAGAAGAGCTTGTCAGAATATCATCGTCATGCTGTCGGTACCATCGTCAACATTTTCAGAGAGCATAACACCAAAAAATAACAATTTACTCGAATCTAATAATGATGGATTATTGGAAGACAAGAAAGATGACTCGATAGAGTCAAGACATATGATAAATTATTCGAGTTCCAGTAAGAGTCTTGGAAATTTAACAAGAAGGCCTCCATTACCATCAATCGTTAATTACACGAAAAGACCAAATAGTAGATTACAACAAGGTAGTAGTAGTTTAAACTCAACTACGAGAAGTCCATCACCCTCTAATAGTAGCCTTTCATCTAGTCTATCATATCACGCTAGATCGGCCACCAGATCGGCCACCAGATCGGCCACAAGATCGCCATCGTTAGCTTCTTCCAGAGCTTACTCCTCACGTTTAGACTCATCAAAGTCACTTTCTCTAGCACCCCGTCGAACGTTTCCACGTGAAAGTAGTGCGGTTTGTTTGGTCAGCGAGGATGTTGCCTTGAAAGAGCAAGCACCTGTCGTCTTTGATGCTAGTCTTAATTTTGTTCTGAGTTGTGATAAGCAACGAGTCAGACAATCATTTAGACCTATGGCTTCTCACCTTGAACCTGCTACAGCTTCTTCCTATCTTTCTAACAGAATATCGCAATTTCTTAAAAGAACTGATCATATTATGGACGAATGGCGAAGTCTTGGTCATAAAGAGGACTTGGATGAAAATTGTGCATCTGTCTCTAATAATCTACGAGACACTTCGAGATCGTTCATGGGAAGAAGTCAGAGCGCTACTAATATTATGATCAAAGGTTATCAATACTTTAGTAGATCCACTAGCAGGACTAAAAATCTTTCTTCCAGACAAAGTCTTTCTAGGGCTTCGGAAGATAGAACACTATCAGATGGTCCTGGGAATGAGGTATTTTGGAATAGTCCAATTTCATTGTTACAAACAAAAGCCTCTTGAATTTCATTTATAATTAGGAATTGCAATCATTTATAAGTCATCATTCTTTGCGATTATATCAATTATTTATCTGTTCAATTATCAGATCTATCTGTTGATTTATTTTGAACGAATGCATTTTTGTATATTACCATTATTTCTTTTGATTTGCAGCTTAGTGAAATGACGGCTGATTTTGCGGAAGAACATTCGACATCCACGTTAGCAGCCGAAAGAATCGACGCCGAAACATCGGAACGTTTGAGATTGGAACGAGAACTTCAGGATGTTACCGAAGCTAATAAGAATCTTCAGCAGACTACCGAAAGACTTGAAATGGAATTATTGTATGCAAGAGCAGCTGATTTAAACGGTGTTGCTTCGGATGGGGAAGATGTCGAAGATGGTGGTGTCTATAGACAACGCTACGAACATGCTGTCCGTGAACTCGAATTTACTAAAAGAAAAATGGCTCAACAGCACGAGGACGATCTAGAACAATTGGTTGGTTTGAAGAAGCAATTGGAGAAAAAGGTACGTTTTCGCATCTTTCACAATTTGTACCTATCTTATCCTACGATCCTTTTTAACTTGTACTTTCAGCTGGCCGATGCCTATGAAGAAGTTGAAGAACAACGTCAGGTTGTAGGTCAATGGAAACGTCGAGTTCAAAAGTTAAACGGCGAAATGCATGATCTAAGATTGCTCTTGGAAGAGCAAACAGCTAGAAACAACCTTTTGGAGAAGAAACAACGCAAGTAAGTTCTAGCTTGTTTTATATTTTAACCAAGTATTCTGATCAATATGAAAACGCGCGATCCCACTACTGAATTATTAATGTTCCACTTTTCATAAATAATTATTCTAATAGTTTGGCAATAGCAATGAATATGGGTCGCATATCGTGACGATTATAATTAGTAACAGCAATTTGATCCCAGTTACAAGACCGGAATTCTTGAAGAGCTTGTAAATTGTCCCGAATCTACTTAGTAGTAGAATTTTCTCGAACTCGAAAAGCTGAGAAAAAGTGAGAAAAGTGAGAAACGAGAACTTGCTTATCTGGGTTTTTCTCGCTGGATGCGCTTCTTCGTTCTCTGTCTGGCGCGACTACTATTGGGAGGTGGCTCACTCTATTCTCATTTCTTCCGTAGCAACAAGTGTTTCTGGCTTAACGCCAGACCACCAGATATCCTTGCCAAACTTTTACATCGTATGGCTATACGTGTAGCTATAAATCGCAATGGGTTTATCATCAAAATAGTCAGATATACATTGATTACCCTACATTCTACAAACTTATTCTACAAACGAAAATATTCTCTTTGTCTTTAACATGCAGAATTTCAAGAAATTCTGTTCTTATCTTTTAGATTTGATTCGGAAACGCAAAATTTGATGAACGATCTTAGACAAGAAAAAGCTCAACGAGAGAGATTGGCGAGAGAAAAAGAAATCGCAATTGCTGAGAAATTTACGATAGAGCAAAACTTGAGTGTGAGTATTGTGTCAACTGTCTAAGTACGTACTGATGTATAAAATAAAAATGTATAAATAAATTTATTCGATTTTCATTATTTTTGAAGGACGCAAAATTAGAAATCGAATTGAAAGAAGAACGACTTCGTACCTTAAGTCAAGAATTGGAAGAATTAACGTTTGGTGGTAAAACAGAAGAAGAGGTTGCTCAATTAAAGAAAGCGAAGCACGAGTTAGAAAAACGGTCAAAGGATCAAGAGGAAGAATTAGATGATTTGGCTGGACAAGTACAACTGCTTGAACAGGCAAAATTGAGACTTGAAATGAGTATAGAACAACAACGTAAAGAGATGCGGAAAGAAATGCAACAACGTGACGAAGAATTGGAAGATGTACGTGGGAACGCGCTTAAAAAGGTAAAGGCTTTGGAATCTCAGTTGGAGAACGAGCATGAGGAGCGAACGATACTTCTTCGCGAGAAACACGAATTGGAACGACGATTGGTAGCCATAGAAGAACAGGATAGGGCCGATCGTGCTGCGGACGCCGAAACGACACAAAGGTTATTATTCATTATTTTATATTATTGTATTAATTATTACTATATACAATATATTTCAATATATTTCAATAAATTTCAATAAAATACGCAATTACATTCGTTCTTTCTTATTTGTAAAGATTAAAAAGAGACTTAAAGAGAACAAGAGCATTACTTAGAGATGCCCAAACAATGCTGGAAAGATCGAAAGGGGATTCGACTGGTAAAGCAGCTTTAAGACAATTAAAGAACCAATTGGAAGATGCTGAATGTGCCAGAGCAGCGGCTGCCAAAGCTAAACAAGCCTTAGAACAGGAGTTGAACGAAACGCAAGCTACTTTGGAGGAAGCTACTAGACAGCGTTCCGAAGCCGAGGATCGTGCTAATGCTGCTAATCGCGAACGATCGGAGCTTCTCTCTCAACTCGAAGAAAATGAGGAAGAACTCGCTGAAGTATTCTGAAGATTAAAAATTAAAATTAATAGAAAATTATTTAAATATTCATTCATATGTGATTATATTTATTTATTTATATATTTCTTTTCTTTTCTTTTTTCAAGGTATTAAAAAAGTATCGAGCTGCTGTTCAACAAGTTTCCATGGAGCAGGCACAATTGCAAGAAG
This sequence comes from Polistes dominula, assembly GCF_049000335.1. Lineage (NCBI taxonomy): Eukaryota > Metazoa > Arthropoda > Insecta > Hymenoptera > Vespidae > Polistes > Polistes dominula. The sequence continues at coordinate 13,809 of NW_028300998.1, read as the reverse complement.
CTCAAGTACAGATAGCAGCTCTAGAAGCAGAAAAGTCATCGTTGAAAGATCAGCTATCAGAATTGAGTCAACGATTGGAATCCGTAGAACAACTAGGTGATCCAACTGCAAATAGTCTTGCTACGAGACGATTAGAGTTTCGCACTAAAGAACTGGAAAGTAAATTAGAGCTTGAACAAACAACGAGAGCTCGTTTAGAGGTTATTATTTTGAATCATCTAAATAATTGATTGATAAATTGAATTCTAAATTAAATTTTTTGTATTTATTTTCAATTATTTTTTCGTAGACTCAAATAGCACGACTCAAGGAGAGCGTTGAAAAGCTTCAAACAGAAACGGCTTTGCTGAGAACAAAAGAACAAACGGCACAGGATACAACAAGAAGATTGCAAAGATCGTTGCGAGACGCTCGTGAAGAAGCAAACTCTGCTTTAGCTCGCGAGCAAGAAGCGACGCGTGCTAGACGAGAGCTAGAAAAATCTCTAGAAGCTGCTGAAGCTGAAACTAAACTCGCTCGGGATGATCTGAGATTAGCACTTCAAAGAATAGACGATTTACAGAGTGCTATACAGGGTGAACTCGACTTAGATTGTAGTGAAGAAGCGACCAGTGAAAACAGCGACAGGTTGGATTTAATCGACAAAAATACTAAGCCCGTCTTTACATTTTAATACATTACGTACATATATATATATACCTATATTTTATTCGGACGAGCGATTTTTAAATGTTCCCAATGTTTCATATTATGTGCGTATTATACGCGTAAACTGAATTATCTTTTCAATTACTTTCAATTATTTTCTATTACCAACAAACATTTTCTTTCGTTCTTTTCATGATTGTAATACCACACATTACGAATTACGAATTACGAATTACGAATTACGAATTACGAATTACGAATTACGAATTACATTTACGAGTTAACAAATTTTCAAACATAACAATCCATACATCTTGTATAAATGTAGTAGATGTTCGTTGTATTTTTTTTTCTTATATCAATTTCTTTTCCAGCGATTGATCCAGAGCAACCTCGGACCTAGAGTCCGAAAGAGATGAAGTAGAAATCGTCGAAAGAAAAGAAGCATCATCATCTAATAATGAGACAGCGATCGAAGAAAATTGTCCTAACACAAGTTTTTAGATATACGAACGAAGATTAATTGTGAATAAAATGAATTCAAGTACAGCGTTGTGGATGGAAAAATAAAAAAAAAAAATGAAATATCAAAGAAAGGAAACTATGCTGACATATGTGACTAAAAAGAAGTCGATTGAAAAATATCGAAAAGTATCTAAAGTATTATTTTCGTCGTAATAACAAATGATCGAAAGGGAATCAAAATGAAGCCAAGCATTCTCTCGTAGAAATGCTGAATCGCTTTATATAATATAAAATTAAGATACAAAGAGAGAAAAGAAAATATGTATCGTTAACAATTTTGAGATGCGACAAAAAAGTAGTTTTAAGCGAACAAGATACAACAATTTTCACTATTTCTCTCGCAGCTTATCCAACAACGATAGCAGCGAGTAGGTGCTAAACTATTAAAAATGTGTATGATACCTATAATGCTTCAAAGTCGTGGTTAAATGTGTATTATTTTCTTATTTTCATTCAATTCATCTTCTAATTTTATTTCTTATTTCTTCTTGTTCGCGCATAATTGGTGCTACTTTGCCCAACTATAGTCTTCTATATGAACGAATGGTATCGTTCTTTCAGTCTTCCAAGAGAAATTTAATAACTTTTTATTTCTGAAATTTTCAATACTATTGTCAGATGGCGATATGCATGGAATTTTGAAGAATATATCAAAAAAGGCATCTTTTTAATTAGAGAATAATGTTCACACGTCAGAAAGCCTTACTTCTATTAGAAAATAAATGCATACGTATATTGTACGTACATACAAACAGACACAGAGACACACACATTATATATACTCTTATCACATACTTTTCGCATGAATGCAAGTTTGCAAATCTCGATCACATTTTTACCGTTTTTTGTTTGTATAGAAAGACAAAAAGAACAAAAAGCCACGACTCAAGTCAGTTCTTTGATTTCATGTAAGAACTCTCGTGTAACTTATTGCTTTGTAAAATGCAAATCTCTTATTTAATTATATCAATGTCTATCATTCATTTCATTCATTTGTTAACCTGTTTGCCAAATTTTTTTACTAAAAGAACAAATATTTATGAATCTTCAAAATATATCTTACCAATATTTTCAATATTTTTTTACATTATATAAGATTATTATATATGCAAAATATATTTATATTCTATTTATATTCTGCATAGATAGATAGATAGATATTTATATTGTAAGTATATATGTATTTTTTCTCTATTTAAAGTATTGCGTACTTTTTATTTTCTTTCTTATTACTTTTCTTTTTAAAGTGAAAATTGTTTTTTACGGTTCATTATTGAAATATGTTTCAATGAATCCTTAAAATGGCGCTTCAATTACACGAATCGGAAACGTTCCTATAACGTGTTAATGGCAGTCCGAAATCATATAAAGATGGTGTTACAATGACGCAAGAATCAATTAAAAAGCACTGATGCAATCATTCTTTTACAAGATCTAATATTAATATATAATAATTAACTTTTCCTGTAAATATACATACAGTGAGTGTCTCTCATAATCAACCGTTATACTTACTAAATTTTTACATAAAATCTATTGTTATAGTGTGTTTAAAATGAAGCAAAATTACACAAGTAAATACTAAATATAAGTAATTTTACAGTATTATATGTTATTTACTGAATTTAACTTGAAAGCTACATTAAAGAAAGGTGAATTAAACAAACCAAGATCTCCTGAACATAGACGTTGACTGTTAATAGATGTCACTATGAACATACAAAATAATACAATACCCTCGTAGGGTAGGGTATTTCTGAAAAGTTCGTAGGGTAGAAGTTGATATCTGTTTCATACAACAGATTAGGTAAACTGAAAGTGTCTACTTATTACTATCAAGATTGATAAGAAGAATCCAACAACACTGCAACTATGAAAGATTTTTAAATGCACTATTCTTATTATACTTACATTGGGAAGAAATCATATGCAGTTATATTCTATCAGAAGATTAGCAGAAGGAATGCATCCTAGTTATCACAAATTAGTAAAACAAATGGCTGATACATTATATTATGAAACTCTGTTCTTGTACAAAATTTTTTACCAAGTTTTCTAAACGATAATGGAAAATATTATTTTTCATCGACTGCCAAGAAAAATTTATGTATTTATATAAATTAATATCTTCTTTGCAAAGAATTCCATGTGAATTATTATGAGAATAGAATGCAGCTGCTCCGACTACAAATAATCTAGACAATAATTTGTTTAGAGGCAAATATAATAAATTTCTTAAAAGAAGAGGTAAATATTATAATACTATTAAAATACACTTACATTTACCATATAAAAATTGATTTAGGTTGCATTTACTTTTTTAATCAATTAATAAAAACATATTGTGGGGTAATCTATATTTAATTACCGACTGGTAAAATGTGTATCGCCATCTAGGGGTACAAGTTATTATTTCATTGAACTGACTAGTAAAATGATGCTGCCATCTAGCGGAAGTAAATGTTACTATGTCTTACCGACTAGTAGAATATGTTTCGCCATCTAGACAAAAGACAAAACATCACTAGGATAAAATCAAGATGGCTACCTGTCAATGTACTTTGAATACCGTAAATACCGGCTATGTGCAATGTAAAGTATTTAATTTAAAAAATCCTTAGAGTGATGCAATAATCAAGCGAGGAATATTTTTTATTTATAATAATTCGTTTCAAATTCTTTCTTTAGTGATCGCCAATTCTGGATGATAATAGTTAAATTGGATGTATTGCTGTGGGACAGTGTTATGTCATAACCTAAGAAAAATAATTTTCTTTATTAAATCCGAGAATATAGATGAATTCAAGATGATCTCTTAATCAAATTATTTTAACCAATACTAGTAAGTAAAGTATATATTTTTTTTATACAAAATTCTTCTAATTATTAAAATATATGGATTATTTTGTCTTGTAACTTTATGCATTATCTAAACATTTTCTCCCTTTTCCAACTTATTTTGGTATTTATATAAACTACTTTTTTAAATATTTTTAGATCAGCATGCAGATCTATATTTTTAATTCCAATCCAAGAACGTTATACCCAAAAGAAGAGGAGTCCGTTACACCATTGGATCAATGGATATATATTTCATTTTCTTACGGCTAACGATTAGAAGATTTGTATTGATTATGTCATCCGAACAAGAGTTTTATTCTATAATATATGGTAAATAGAATGTAGGTGCACTAACAAAGAATAATCAAGAGAAGAATTTGTCAAAAGGTAAGCATTGCAATCTTGCATTTGTAAAAAACAAACCTATATCAAACTGATTGATAAACTGATTCATTTAACAGGATAGGTAAATAATTTGACTAGAAATGCCTACTCATTATTATCAAGATTGATAAGAAGAATCCAACAATACTGCAACTAACATTATTATATTAAACACTTATATGTCTATTTTGCACCCCACAATAATACACATGCACATACACAAAAAAGGATTTCTTGTATAAACTGTTGTGCTGCGACTTATCATCGTCGACTGTATCAACATATAATTTTATATAAATGAACGGGGTGATTAATTAGAACAAAGAAAATGTAAAATCAGGAAGGAATTTGCCTCGACTGTGTCTTTTATGTTAGATCATCATCATCATCAGCAGCAGCATCATCATTAATATATACTCTATATATACACATACATATTTCAATTCTCTTGCGTAACCATAAGAGTATAATCTCATGGAAAATTAATTATTATATAACAAAATATTTCGATGCATGTACAATTATATGTAGTAGTAGTAATTCATGTTACAGTAGTCGACTTTTATTAACTGGACAACAAAAAAAGTGACATATTTATGAATTATTTTTAAAAGATTACATAAACACACTTGCAAAATAAATATTGTTTCAGATAATAAAAGTATTATTATTATTATTATAATTAATTTTGTGGTTACGGATTAATGATAAAAAAACATTTCTTATTATTTGAATTTTCGCGGGCAACACATTGCTGAGGAAAAAATCAAGATGGCTGCCGTGTCGTGTACTACCACGTGCACTATTAAATATTTAATTAAAGAAATGCAATAGTGATGCAATCATAATCAAAAAAATAATATTTTGTATTTAGAATAATTCTTTTCATATTCTCTTCTCTTTTTAGTGATTAGTGATTGCCAATTCTGGATGAAAATAGTTACAAATGGGATGTATTGGTGTGTGTGGTACAATAGTATTACGTCATAACCAAAGGAAAATAATTTTCTTTATTAAATCCGAGTATATATAGATGAATTCAGGATGTTCTCATTATATCAATTTATTTTAACAAATATTAGTTACTACTAAGGTACATCTATATGTATTTTGTTATACGAAATTTTACTAATTATTAAAATATATGTGTGGATTAGTTTGTCTCTTAACTTTATGCATTATCTAAACATTTCTGTCCCTTTTCTTAGCAAAACAACTTTACATGCAATTCCATCACACCAACTTTCCACGCACACCAATGACACCATTCAAAAGGAGAGAATCCACACGATCATGAGGGTTTTTCTTTAACCATCACTTCAACTTTCCACGCAATCCTATGACTCCATCCATAACCAAATATCCCATACAGTCATGAGGGATTTTTTTAACCATCACTTCAATTCTGCACGCAATTCCAGTTTAATGCACTCTGTGTTCTTATCATACTTGCACTGCGAGAAAATAATATATGTATATAGTGTAATATTTTATCAAAAGAATACGAGAAGAAATGTATATCTTAGTTATCATCACAAGATATATGGATAACACACGTGGCAAATACATTATTTTATTTCCGACATTCAATTCATGTCAAAATTTTTTATCAAGTTTTATGTACATACGATAATAGAAGATATTACTTTTTTTCCATTGGCTGATAAGAAAAATTGATGTATTTGTTAAAAAATAACTTGTTTTGCAAGGTATTTCATTTCATTACTATTATTATGGAAAAAGAATATGCAGATGCTATTATTAAAAACTTATCTAGACAAAAATATGTAAAGAGGTAAATATTATAATACTATTCAAATACATTTATTTTGTTATCATATAGTATAAATGATTAGGATTTTATTAACTTTTTAATCAATTAATAAAAATGTTTATTAGGAAATTAGTATTTTATCACCGACTGGTAAAGAGAATATGTATCGCCATCTAGCAGCGGTACTAGCTATTACTTCATTGTACCGACTGGTAAAATTATGCTGTTATCATCAAATGATGGAAATATTTAATTCACTTACCGACAAGTACAATATGTTTCTTCATCTAGACGAAAGAAAATACATCGCGCTTGGACACAATCAAGATGGCCACCTGCCATTGTATACTGCCACGTGCAATAAAGTTAAGTATTTAATTACAAAAAATTCAATAGTGATGCTTTAATTAAGTGAATAATATTGTTTTTATTTACAATAATAATTCAGTGTTCATATACTATTCTTTTTTTTAGTGATTAGTGCTCGGCAATTCAGCTTAAGAAGAAAACCATTGGACTTGATGTGTGATATCTTGTGAAGAAGAAAAAACCATTGGACTTGATGTGTGATATCTTGTGAAGAAAAAAAAACCATTGGACTTGACGTTTGATATTTCCTTAATAAGAAATCCATTTAACTTGATGTTAGATATCTGCTTAAGAAGAAAACCATTGGATTTGTGTTTGTGATCTACAAAAGAAAACCACTGTACTTACTATTATTATTAGTATTATTATGTTAACTTAAGAAGAATATCATTGTACTTACTATTATTATGTAAATGTAAAAAGAATATTATTGCACTGTACAGGTGGACAGGTCGACAGGAAAAGTATACCATTGCACTTTAAAGGTTACTTGTCGACTTACAAAGTATACCATTGCACACTTTAGGTTACTTTGGATTACCACGTTTTGTGTCAAATTTTATTTCTTTTTTATCACCTATCCTATCATCCAAGCCATTTAATTTTCCTTTAATAAAATCAACCATTACATGTAAGTATTAATTATTGTAAATGTTACAAGTTAAGAAACTTATATTTTTTTTTTGGTCGTATAAGGTATTTTTTTTTTATTTATAATGCATGAACATTTTAATAGAAATATTTTATTAGACAATTGAATTCATTATTAACATATATACATTTTAGCAGATAAAAGAAATATTTTTGAAATAGAAAGTTTAAAATACCATTGAATTTGAAGTTATGTTAACTGAAATAGAAAATCATTGCAGTTGTGGTTATGTCACTGTTTATACTTGCACTAGAAGCAAACCATATATAGAGTAGTAATATTTTATGATAAGAATATTAGATAGAAAAAATGTTTCCTAGTTATCACAAATTAAGAAAAGGAATGGTTAATTACATTCTAATGTTTGCAGTTCTTACTATATGTACTAAATTTATTAATGTAGACTTATTTTATTAGGAATAGACTAAGAGCATAAAAATGTATATATTTGAATGAATTCATTTGTGTTTTTTTTTGTAGAAATACCATCATGTATTTTATAATGGAAATAGGATGTTGTTTAAAGAAGTAAGTATTATAATATTGTTTAATATACATTTATTTTTGTCATATAAAACGTGAATTTATATAATGTAATTAATTTTTGTATAAGTTTACATAAATTTTTACTTTAGTTACCGACTGGTAGAGAGAATATGTATCGCCATCTAGACGACGAAAGAAAACATCTCTAGGACAAATTCAAGATGGCTACCTGCTGTCACATTGTGCTTTTGTGTAAAGTATTGTGTAGTAAAGTGTAAAGTATTTAATTAACAAAATTTCTTACAGTGATGCAATCATAATTAAGTGAATAATATTGTTTTTATTTATAATAATTCTTTTCTTATTCTCTTCTCTTTTTTTGCAGTGATCACCAAATCACCTTAAGAAGAAACCCATTGGACTTGATGTTTGATATCTTGTGAAGAAAAAAAAACCATTGGACTTGACGTTTGATATTTCCTTAATAAGAAATCCATTTAACTTGATGTTAGATATCTGCTTAAGAAGAAAACCATTGGATTTGTGTTTGTGATCTACAAAAGAAAACCATTGTACTTACTATTATTATTAGTATTATTATGTTAACTTAAGAAGAATATCATTGTACTTACTATTATTATGTAAATGTAAAAAGAATATTATTGCACTGTACAGGTGGACAGGTCGACAGGAAAAGTATACCATTGCACTTTAAAGAAGGTTACTTGTCGACTTACAAAGTATACCATTGCACACTTGAGGTTACTTTGGATTACCACGTTTCGTGTCAAATTTTATTTCTTTTTTGTCACCTATCCTATCATCCAAGCCATTGAAATTTTCCTTTAATGAAATCAACCATTATATGTCATTATTAATATTTGTAAAATTTAATTATGAAACAAATTTATGTGTTTTTTGTCGTATAAGGAATTTTTTTTTAATGCATGAACATTTTAATAGAGAATTGAATTTATTATAAACACAAACCTTTTAGAATATTAAATAATTATGTAATAACCACGTGAGTTGTACATATAATGAACGGAACGTGTTAATTTAATAACCATTGCACTAAAGGTTATGTAAAAAGTTAAATAGAAAACCATTGCACTTGAGAGAGAGGTTAT